>NW_015113109.1:278024-278650 GCF_001443285.1 Poecilia latipinna | reverse complement strand
CTGATATCAGCCACTTCAGTTATTTGTCGGGCTTGTCCTCCCATGATGGTTCCTCCAGCACCTTGTCCTCTGTTCCCCATTGCCTGAGACATTCGCTGAGCACATCGTCCGTTGAGGCTTTGATGTATTTATGGATCTTGGATGTTTCATCCTGGACAGTGGCTCTCACACTCACTAGTCCTCTGCCTCCTTCCTTACAGCTCGTGTACAGTCTCAGGGTGCTGGATGCATGGTTAGTAGCTTCCGAGTCTTAACATCCGTGGCCTTCATCTCTTCCATGGGCCAGCTAATTATTCCGGCAGGGTATCTGATTACTGGTAAGGATCTTGTTCTTGCCATTGAGCTGGCTTCTCAGGACTTGCCTTATTCGTTGGAGGTATTTGGCTGTGGCTCCTTTCCTTGTGACCTCATCGAGGTTGCCATTTGCTTGCTGTATTCCCAGGTACTTGTAGCTGTGCTCTATGTCTGCTATTGTTCCTTCTGGGAGTGAGACCCCTTCTGTGTGGACGACCTTCCCTCTCTTTGTAACCATCCGGCCACACTTCTCTAGTCCGAATGACATCCCAATGTCAGTGCTATATATATATATATATATATATATATATATATATATATATATATATATA
>NW_015113109.1:212071-273955 GCF_001443285.1 Poecilia latipinna | reverse complement strand
TCATTCATTCAGATCTAGGATGTGTTATTTGAGTGTTCCCTTTAATTATTTGAGCAGTGTATATATGCTGGACATTATGGTTGTGAGGTCTAAGCTCTGGGGATCTAGAAAGCGTTAACGATTCCTCTGTCTCCTCCAACCTGCAGGTTACTCTGAAGACGGCGGTGCGAAACAGGGGGACGTGATTCCTGAGCACGAGTTTGCTGTGGGGCCGGTGTGTCTGGACGACGAGAACGAGTTCCCTCCTGTGAGCAACCAGAAGTGCTGACTATCAGCCGTAGACTCTCACTGCAGCTGATTGTAAGAAATATCTAACCTTTACGCAACTTGGCTAGTTTCCTGAAGACTTCAGAACCAAAGCGTTTAAGAAGAGGGATTTTAATTTCTAGTGACAAAGTAATGATAATTAGAGAACATGAAACCAGACTAGGCACAAGCATCGAATGAACTCACGAATACATCATTCTAGTTTCCACCGAACATGCTTTATGCGATTATTCATGTATTGGATGTGCAAAGCTCATTTATGTTTCCTGAAGAGTTCAGATCCATGCAGACAAAACTAACAAGTGTTTGTGTGTCTTTTGTAGATCCGTTCTTGCCGCACTGGGACTGGAGATGGCCAGGGCTGAGTGTGCAGAAGAACAGAGAGACAGATGGGCGTCAGCCGGCGAGGTGAACAGAAGAAATCCGTTCTCAGAATTTCAGGGAGGCAAATAATTCCAGCATGAAAAGAGGGAAACACCTGAAGGTCACACAGTAAGGAAAACAAGCTGGGATGTCATTTCATCTGAGCATGAAAGTGTTTACTCTGGAATACCAGTTGAAAACAAAAGGCGTGGATAGAGTTTGGAACGCTGAATGCCCAACAAGTCTGACTTTGCTGGAAACATGAGATGCATGCTTGATAGGAAATATAACCACAACTTTGATTTTATTGTTACTTGTCAAATATACAGTTGACATGCATTATTGTAGCGGAATTAGTTTTGCCTTATCATTTCAGTTTACATATCAGGTTTGTATTGTAAATAGTGTTCCGTCTCATCGAATGCATTCAGTGTTTCTGTGTATGCCTGCTGGAGGACCTTCAGCCGGCGGATAAGTACTGTATGTTTCGTTGTGCCTCATATTTTTTTGTAAAAGTAAAATGTATTTTACTAATTGCACAAGACCAAAAAACAAAAAAGAGGAAGAAACTAAATAATAAACTAATAGATGACTGAAACTATGCAAAGCAAACTAGTTGTCCTGTTTTGTGTTTATAAAACTGAATTCATCAGCTTGTGGATAATTGTGACTTTTTCAAAGAACCTCGTCTCTTTTCCAACTTTTTTCTTTTAAACGGGCTTTTATGGATTACCTAAAAACAGTCAATATCTTACCAGAAAGAGGGACAGATCTGTCACCCCTTCTGGTAAGAACTGTCCCTCATAGAGTAAACTTTATGTTTACTGTATAATGTAAACATACAGTGACTGGATGTTTACATTGCTCACTTTGACATTAAAAGTTTTTTTTGTTGTTAAAAAAAGCCAATTTTTGTTGATCATGATTGATTTCTAAATGTAACAAAATGGGAAAATATCAAAAAGTGGGTGAATGCTTTTCACGGGCACATTTGTACTTTTAAAGATGTCCCGTTTTTTAAAATAAACTAAAAAAAAAAGCTGTTTTTCCCTGGTGTACAGGCAGAGGTTGGACATTTGTGACGTGTTCAAACTAATTAACTTTGCCCAGTCCCTGTTATCTGCAGTGGGGCAAAGTATTGTGCAGACTTTTGATTGCAGTGGCACCGATTCTTTAATTTGTACTTTCTAGCATGATATGTGCTCAACCAAGATCAACTATTACTCGTTTGGAAAAACGGTACCTGGTCATGTTAAACACAACACAAAGACCTCAGTGGAGTCCAATCAGAATCCACTACCTGTTGCCATTTTCCATGGGCCACAAACACGTTGCAGACTGGTTCTGGTTTCTGTCTGCGTCGTGTTCTCCAGAGTTCAGGGTGTGGCTGACGTCTCGCCTAATTACAGACATTTTCCTTACGGGCACTTTATAAACTATTCTAGTTCCACGCAGAACTTTCCCAGTCAGGCTAGACTTGGCACTTTGATTGGTAAGATGTTTCTACCTGCTGAATCATGTTATCCACCATCAGCAGTGGAGCCACTGCTTTTATGGCTGATATGTTCTCATTTCTGGTTTTCTGCTTTAACTAAAAGCTATGAGGTCCTGACACATCCTGCAATGCTTGAGCAACTATTAAACCACAGCCTACAAAGTCAAAGTCAATAATGAAGTTGCTCTATTTCACACAAATTCGTGGTTGAGGACGCCATTGTTGTTGGCTGAATCCTGAATCCAGCTAGATGGACAGCATGCTGGGATAGAATGAAAAACAGCTCTGTTTTTTATTCATTTTTTTAAAATAACGTCTGTTCTTCTGCACCAATATGCTGCATTGTAAATACTCTGTCTTTTTCATTGTTTAATACACATCCACACTATGTACATTTTTGAAAAAGTGATCCAACCCATTTGCAAATCTCTTGGATCATGAGTCCTATACGTCCATTTCTAATAACTGCACAATAGTTTCTGTTATAGTCTTGGACATTATTATTAATCTTATTTCTTTCTATATTGTTTTGCAACATTTCAGGAACTTTTTGTGTGAACCTGATTATCTGTTGTTGCTCTTACACTTGAATTTCCTCTTAGCAGGACAATACAGACAGGCTGTTTGGTTTCTATTCTAAAACCACCTAACATTTTTAGAGTCTAAGAAACAAAGATCTTTGCAGCAAAGGAAGAGTGAGAAGAAACCCGAGTTTCTGCTGCACATGGAGGAGCTCTCCTCATTCTTTGGAGGTGGGCGCCCTGAAAGCCACCTCTGGGGTAAATTTTGATACAATACAATCCGTGCCGGATTTTCACACACAGCTTGACTGAAGAAACGTGTAACATGCAGCACAAAATGAAATGAAACATCTTTGGGGAATCGGGATTACCTCTGGTGTAGAAGTGAGACTAAAATCAAATGTTGATTTTGAAAAAAGCAGGTTTGATAAGGAGATTAACTGTAGCGTCTTCTGTTTTTGCATCTTTCAAGAGCCAGTCAGTGCTGGATTACATAAGTCTTTTAATCAGACACTGTAGCCTCCTGGACTTTGAACGTGTTTAAACTATAGTGGCATCGTTGGCTACACAGAACACAGACATTGATCTGTCGGTCCGTTCATCCATCCATCAGCCCTTGAATATTTCATGGAGCACTTCAGACCATATGAGACATGTTTTATATAGTTGCTTTTGTCACAAACGTACACAAAGCTCCATGGTTTTGGTTTTAAAATGTATTATTTTTTGTTGGTGAGCATTATAAGCCACCTGCAACATCTTAATTATTTTTTTCACATTAATAAAGATGTGCTGCTGTGCCCTATCACGATTTGGGGCAGGACCTGGTTCAGCCTTATCTTAGACACACCCCTGCTTCTTTCAGACCAGTATATCAGGCTGGTGAACTTCTGAACATGCCCCAGCACTGAGTGACCTGACAAAAAAAGGTAAGTCATTTGCATCAGACATGTGTTAATACCGGCTAACTTAGTACAAATGTTCATCATCAGCATTAAAATTTGCAAAGTTAGAATTG
Source organism: Poecilia latipinna (assembly GCF_001443285.1). Taxonomy (NCBI): domain Eukaryota; kingdom Metazoa; phylum Chordata; class Actinopteri; order Cyprinodontiformes; family Poeciliidae; genus Poecilia; species Poecilia latipinna. The sequence continues at coordinate 270,291 of NW_015113109.1, read as the reverse complement.
CTCATAAAGAAACTTGAGAGAGTGTTTCTTTGTATTTATTTAAAGGTTGGGGACCTACATAGTCTTTGCACTCATTTTTAGGACAAACTCAGCTTATGTAAGAACATTATTAATATTTTAAAAGATGATGCCACCAGTGACCTGCAGAATGACTTTTAGTGGAATTATATCTGGGAGGTTTACACCTTTCAGGCTTTGCTTTAAACTAGTAAACCGGAGAGGAAGTATTCTCTAAAAGCATCAGCAAAAAATATTGATGCATTTAGATTTATTCAATAGGCTGAATTAAGTTCTTAATATTTACAAAAGCACTGATTACAGAAATAAAATCCAAGTCATTTTAGATCTATGCGACTTCATTCTGCTGTTCTGAAGTTGATGTACTAAACCAAACTAAATCAAATATTTTTGGTTTTCTACAGCTGCATTGGAATGTTCATTTAATAAACTTGTGATATCAGAATCATATTAAACAGAACCCAGACAGACGCAGCAGGCTGAAAAGGAAGCTGTCAAACCACCTCTAGACTGGAATAAACCTGTTCATCCCTGCCGCGCTACCAGTATTTGCGAGGGCTTTGTCGCGCGCGCCACCTGGAGCTGCTGCATTCAAGTTCAATAGCGAAATCTCACAAATTACATTCTTCTACATTATAAAACAAAATCCCGAGTTGGTTCTTCGCTTGGACGCAAACAATCCATTTCATATAGAATAGAATTCCATATAGAATCAATTTCCCCCTTCGTGTTTGATAAATGCCCCATTTAGTCGGTCTTCTTGTAGAGTGAGGTATTATATTTTCATGTTAACGTGAACGCAACATGAGCGACGGCTGGCGGCAAATTGAAGATGAACGCGCGTGTGAGCGAGGCAGATGCAGTGATAGAATAGCGGCGCGTTCATGGCGCCGGCGACCCGCGTGCTCGCGTTTGAATACCGGCTTGAGCCGGTAAAGAGCTGCCAAGACAGACAGGATATAACTCTGAAGACAAAGGATGCTGCTGCTGCGGCTGGCGGAACAACGTTAGGAACGGAGGAAGTAGCAGATATATTTAACAAAAAATATATGGAAATAGTTTTAGATGTGCTAATATTTTTTTAAAAGCGTAATTGTTTTAATTGCAAGAACAATACCCATCTACAGAAACCTTAATGATACCAAAATGACGAACGGATAAGAGAAGCAAAAAGTCCATAGGACCCAGAAGGCTGCCTGTCCTGCGGTCAGCTCTGCCGGTAAGTCCACATGCGAACTGCTGGATGCTGGCTAACTTCCGCCAACAGGGCAGCGGCTGCCACCTTTTCGCTTTATTACAAAATGCAAGCGGGAAAAAAAAAACCCAACAACTTTCTCATTACTTATTAAATCTAACATTTATTATCTTATACACTAACGTCCCGTTTTCTTTCATTTATTTTCAATAAGACGTTTGTAAGTCAGTTAAAACTCATGTAACAGCGGCTGAACTCAATGTGTTGCTGACCTCTTCCTGTTCTGCGGAGAGAGACAGTATAAGTTTGTAGCCGTCAGAGCCTCCTGCATCAGCGACTGAGAAACCCCTGACATCACTCCGTCTTCCACCTCTGCACTGCGGACCATAGACATCACCGGTCCTTTTCACTACACACACACACAGACAAAAGCCACTAAATGCTTGTAAATGGAAGAAAAAGCATTTAAACCAAATACCACGCGGTGGCGCTGTAAAAACACTCCATTTAAGATTAAAATGACAAAATGTTTTCTAAAGATATATGAGTAATGTATAGGAATAGATTAAATAGAAAATGATTTGATATGTTGGAAGTGAAAAGGTAAATCGTATGATAATGTTCACAACATGGCCACCTGCTTGTGTACATTAATAACCATTAAACAGTTTACAAAAAAAGACATTCACGTATTTAATAAGAGGGCAGAGTTGCATCCTATCTGCCTGATTTTAGAAAAGTCATTTTTTTAACTTTTGAGAATTTCAGATGATTTAAAAACGAGTTTCATTTGTTCTGGTGAATTATATTCCAAATCAAAATAGAAGAAATAGAACCAGGTCAACCTCCAGGGGGGGCTGTGGGGCTCAATTCAGAAAATCCTCCTTTTTTTCCCCAGAATGTTTTATCTGTTATCTCAGTGTTTCCCATCGTTGGTCCTCTTGGCTCACATGTTTTAGAGGGTTCCCCGTGTCAGCTCACCTGATTTCAGTTGATGGTTGATCAGAAGGGGCAGCCTAAAGCCTGGTGGTCAGTAATAAGTGGTGGCAGATGGCCAGGCTCTGGTTCTGCTGGAAGTTACTTCCTGTTAAAGGGACGTTTTTCCCCTCCACTGTTGCTACATGCTCATGCAGGAGGAGAGAAGGCTGCAAGGCATCGACTCGATGCAATCTGCTGACTTTCTTGACACTGAAAACTGATAGAAAAATGAACAGGAACAGTTTGTAGAAGACAAACACTGCTCCATCCCACAGAACCCAGCTCAGCGATTTTGTTGTGTGTGTTTCTCTCTTGTAGCCATGAAGACTCCCAGAGTACCTGGTTGCTTGGGCCCAAATGTCTACCCGGCGGTGCCGGACGGAGGCTGGGGCTGGGCTGTGGCCATGACCTTCTTCATAGTGGAGGTCAACACGTATGGTGTCCTCAAGACCCTCGGAGTGTTCCTCCAGGATCTCATGGAGGAGTTCCAGGAGAGCAACAGCCGTGTCTCCTGGGTCATCTCCATCTCCGCGTTCATCTTCGCCTTCACAGGTTGGTCTCCATGGTGATTCTGAACTTCCTGTAGCCTGCTGGTGTTTCTGTTTTAGGGCCCAAGGTTGCAGGTGGAAGTACAGAGAGACAAGAACGGGTCAGAGAATCTGGATCAGGACTGAAACGATTAATCGGATTAAATGTTTCAATCAATGGATTAAAATAATCAATGGATTATTTAATCAATTACTAATTTAGTAATTGATTAATCATTATCTGGAGTATACAGACTCTAAAAGGTCCATTTGCTGAAAGAACAACATAGAGTAGTAATTAAGTTAAAACTTTACAGAAATGTATACATTTTGCATTAAAGATAAAAAACAAACCTTTGTCTGTAAATTTGTTCTACCAAGAACAGTTCTAGCTTCACCTGGTTCACATTCTGTAAAATAAATCTCTTTTAGAGATCAATCCAAACATACACTGTATTGATTTTAGCCAATCAGAAGGGCCTGAGCTTTTCACATTATATACACATTATAAGTGTATTTTTAGCTGCAGATGCATGCTTTGCTACAAATAATCACTTTACTGTGTTTCAACCCCACCCTCAGCCCCTGTGGCTTCGTTGCTCAGCAACCGCTTCGGCTACCGTCTGGTGGTCATGATGGGAGGCTTCCTCATGAGTCTGGGGATGATCTGCTCCGCCTTCACCAGCAGCATCTACCAGATGTACGTCACTATCGGCATCATCTCAGGTAATCAATCAATCAATCTGTCTATCTGTCTATCTATCATTTGTTTAAAGGGACTTCTAGCAGTGTTGTGAATCTTTCGGTGTCTAGTGATTTGATTCCATTCAGAAATTATTTTCCGTACAGAAACCAAACAGTTTAGAGATTCTGTTTAAATTATGTGAAAACATTTATTCAAAACTATTCTATAAAAAAAAAAACTACATTTCTTCAGTTTAAACAAAAACAGGTTTGTGCATCAAATTCTGCAACTTTTAGTTTAGCTGCCTGGCCTTTTCTTAAATAGAAAGCATCAAAGAATTATTCTAAACACCCGCGGTGGCCCAGTGGATGTGCAGTACGACATGCATGACAGGTATAAATAGAAGCAGCAAATGTGTACAAGTTGAACACATCATAAAATCCATTTTTGAGCATTTTGAATTGATTCAGAATTGCCAGGACTAGGAATTGCAATTCTGTATAGAATGTTTTTTTTTTCTTCACCTCCACTGGACCCGTCTGTTCCTTCCAGAACCTTCTGGTGACCCAGAGGTTCAGAACCTCTGAAACACGATGCAGTGAAGCCTCTCTACCCACCGTAGATTTCTAGGGTGGCCCACAGAGATGCCTGAAGAGAAAGAACTAAAAGTGGAACCTCTGTGATATTTGGACCACAGGGCCTGTGATCCTCACTGCTAGCTCTCCCTCCATGTTTTCCATGTCGTCGTGTGCAGAGGAATGTAGCTAACGTCCCCACTCCTTCTTCTCTCCCCTTGTCTCTTTTTTTGTCTTTACATGCATTTTGTCTTCTAGCAGTGGCTGTAGCAAACCTGTCTCACCTCAAGCAGCCTGCCAGCTCTGATAAAGGAGTGACCTGCCAGCTTGACCCTTTGACCCACCCCCCCTAGCCATGCAGTGTTCCTCCCATGCCGGCCAGTGGCTGTCATGTCCCCTGTTTCTTTTCTGCTCTCTTCAGGGTTTGGCTTCTGCCTCTCCTTCCTCCCCACGGTCACCATCCTAGCCCAGTACTTCTCCAGGCGGCGAGCCCTCGTCACGGCCATCGCTTCCTCTGGAGAATCCTTTGCCATATTTGCTTTTGCACCCGGTGAGTTTTTACTCTTTCTGCCTCGTTGGCGCTATGGATGCACCGATCCAATTTTTTTACTTCAGCTAAACCTCAGCTCTTATTAATGACATCACCATGTCTCCACAGCGTTCAGCAGACTGAAGCAGGCCATCGGGTGGCGCTGCTGCCTTGTGGTCCTCGGTGCCATGCAGGCGTCTGTAGTCGTCTTCGGCATCCTCCTGCGTCCAATCAGCATCGAGCCAGAGCTGGTGAGGGAGGTCAGAGACTCGGACTCGATGTCGGACTCAGACTCTGAGTCGGCCTCTCTGAAGCAGCAGAGCGCCTATGAGCTGGAGAACGAACAGACCCGGACCTCGCTGAGCTCAGCCGTGTCCAGTGGCTCCGGGGACTCGGGCGTGACGTCCCTGTCCTCCTCCGATCAGGATCTGAGGGACAACGCTGAGGAGGCATCACTGTCACCCAGCCTGGTCCAGAAGGACCTGGAGGAAAGGGCCGGGGCCGGGGCTGGAACCCCCCCCAGTCTGCTGGACTTCTCCATGCTGAAGGACGCGGCCTTCCTGTGGTACTGTCTGTTCGGCCTGCTGGCCACGCTGGGCTTCTTTGCCCCGCAGCTCTACATCATCGAGCTGAGCAAGAGCCGGGGTGTGGCCCCCAGTGTGGCCCCCAACATGCTGTCTGTGATGGCCGTGGCTGAAATCGTGGGGCGCTTCTCCATCGGGGTGGTGATGAACAGGGTTAGCTGCAGGAAGACCCGGGTCCTGCTGGGCTGTGTGGTCGTCATGGCGATGGTTCTGCTGGCCTTCGCCGTGGTGTGGGAGTTCTGGGGCCTGGCGGTGTGCTGCGCGCTCTACGGCTTCTTCATGGGCACCGTGGGCTCCACCCACATCCCACTGCTGGCCGAGGATGAGGTGGTGGGCATCAGCCGGATGCCAGCCTGTGTTGGGGTCTACGTCTTCATCCAGAGCTTCGCCGGCCTGGCTGGACCACCGCTGGGAGGTAAGGCCAGTGCGTCCACCGTTAACCAGTCCCTCCAGTAGAAACCAGTAATGCTAATTCACTCACACTTAGAAAATTCAACAGTCATCACAACTTTTCCCAATCACTTTAGTGTTGACTATATTTCCTTCTTTTCTGACAAATCACTGCAACCCAGCTGAAGTTTGACCATTCCCACTAGCACCATCAAGCGTCTGCATTCAAAGTGCACACACGTCGAACTTGAAGCGTCGGACGCATTTTTGACGCATGTAACGCATTTGGTGTGAACGCACTATAACATCTGACTCCACTTTGCCCTCCAGGTGTGCTGGTGGACGTGACCAAGAACTACGGAGCAGCATTTTACTCATGTGCAGCAGGAATGGGGCTCAGCGCCGTCTGCCTGGCTCTGGTGGGCGTGGCCAAGTCCGGACTGTGCCACAGAACAAGTGGGAGAGAGAACAAAGAAGAAGAGCAGGTCTCTCAGGACAATAAACCTCTAGACTTTCTGGAGGTGGACTTGGTAGAGGTGGACTTGGTGGAGACCAGTCCGGTCGATCAGGCTGAGGTCGTCTGAGGCCGACCACAGCTGGAGAACATCTGGTAGGAACCAACAAACAGGATCCAGACGGGAGCTGCTGCTGGTCTAATCTCAGGTGTAACAAGCCCCTCCCTCACCAGATGTTCCTCCAGATGTTTCCAGGCCGTGGGTCATACAGCACCAAAGATACTCTTTGCTCCCAGCAGTAACCAGTACTGAGGGGAACTGGAGGCCGTGGTCATAGGAACACTGGTTCTGGTTCTGCTGGTTGGGGGTGTACATTTTATTCATTTGATAAGTAAATGAAATGCAATCCTAAATATTCCAGCAGGACGACATCTGTTAGAGGCACTTTCTGCTGAAGGAGTCCAGATGGAACTGATTCTACTGACTCTGCAGCCGTTCTCGCGTCCAACGCACATCCTTCTAATATTTCTCATGACTGTAACAAGAGCAGTACGACAGCAGAGAGTGAGCCTTCAGAGGAGATCATGAATCCTAACCACAACTGTTCTGTAGAGCTCCAGCCATCAGACGTATTGGTGTGTGTCTGTGACGACACACATTTCACCATGTGGATCCTGATCCGGTGGATCCAGCTGGATGTGGAGCAGCTCTGAGTCTCAGCCTCAGAAACACTCCACTTCAGCATTAGCTCAGTCATTACTGTTTAGAATGTGTGAGGTTTTATTTAATAGCTTTTTTAAAAAATTGTTTTGTCAATTTTTTAATTAGGTGCCGGTCAGTTTACTTCCTGTGAAGTACTGAACCACTTCCACTCTTTTTTAAAAAAAATAAATATAAACCGTAATTTGTGGTGTCTGGAAATGATATTTCAGTTATTGGTTGATGCTCTGTGACGCTCTGGTGTAAGGTGAGCCTTCAGCACCACGGACAGCAACACTGATCCGTCAACACAGTCTGAGCCAATGAGATCAGAGCAGCAGAACGACCCACAGAACCACAACAGAATCCTGGTGGATCCATAGGAGACATGAAGGACTCTAGAACCAAATCCTCCAATTCAACAGAATTAAAGCTGCAGTATGGAACATTTATTAAAATCTTTTTTTATACTTTTGCTGAAACTGTCACTATAACAGTAGAGATAGATAATCTGGAAAAGAAATCAACTTAATTATGCTTCAATCAAATGCTTTGAATTTCCTTCCATCCATTTTCTTACACCTTTGTCCCTGTTGGGGTCAGGAGGTGCTGGTGCCTCTCCAGCCATCGTTCCAGGCGAGAGGAGGGGTCACCCTACACAGGTCGCCTGTCTGTCGCACTGCTTTGAATTTAACAAAGATATAAAGAAAATTAAGCTGATACTAAATATTAGGTCATGTTTGATTTTTTTGTTTGTTTTATTTTGAAAGTTCTTTGGCTAGGGTACTTATTTCAATTGAAAATCATGTGACTTTATCTTAATTTTAATAGTCCATGCAGCTATCCTTCGCCACAAATATGTCACTCACAAAAAAATTCTCTAATTCTCCCTTAATTATTAAAGCTGGCAGCCAAACATGAGAGTGACCTTGAACGGTTCTATTCCAATTTTATTTACTCTATTTTTTCATCTGTTTTCAGTCTTTTCAGAGGAAGAGCACTTTTAGGGCTCAGCCTGCCCCCTATCAGTGAGCCACGGTACTTTCTTCCTCACTGTGCGCATTTTCTCTGCACATTTATGGCCGATTAGAAAGTCTAAATATGTCACATACTTGCATTCTAAAAACCAAAGCTCACGATTTATCGGTTGATCTACATTCCTATCCTCATCTATGGTCATGAGCTTTGGGTCATGACCAAAAGAACGAGATCACGGATACAAGCGGCTGAAATGGGTTTTCTCCGTAGGGTGGCTGGGCTCTCCCTTGGAGATAGGAAGAAGCTCGGTCATCCGAGAGGGACTCAGAGTAGAGCCGCTGCTCCTTCACGTCGAGAGGAGCCAGTTGAGGTGGCTCGGGCATCTCATTTCTGGTTAGGACGCCTCCCCGGTGAGGTGTTCTGGGCTCGTCCCACCAGGAGGAGGCCCTGGGGAAGACCCAGGACACACAGGAGGGACTATGTTTCTCAGCTGGCCTGGGAACGCTTTGGGATTCCCCCTGAAGAACTGGAACAAATGGCTGAGGAGAGGGAAGTCAGGGCCTCCCTTCTGAAGCTGCTACCCCCGCGACCTGACGCCGGCGGAAAACAATGGATGGACTAACATTCTGTGTGTGTGTATATATATATATACATATATATGTATATATATATATAAATGAATAAAACCCTAGGGTTATGGTTATGCTGCCACAGTGTATATACAGGTTAAGAGTTGGGGGAAATCTGTATTGTATCAAATATCCGTTTCCTCCACTGTATGGAAGTTTGTATTTGTAATACATCAAGTGTGTATGAATTACAGTGTATGTTGACCCTACAGGTCTTACCTTCACATTCAGTCTGCAGTAACGCCAAACAACAGTGACAGTAGCCGTTAAAAATCAGCTGATTTATTGAGGAGTGTCGGCGGTTAAGACATTATAAGTTAGACATTACAGCCAGAGCTGTTTTATCAGAACAAACCCAATCTGGGAGCACAAATGCAATATTTAGTGGCAACAACATTACACAAAGACATGGCATTCTGTGTGTCGACAAAGAGGCTAATAAACTGTTGCTAACATAGTTTAAACAAGATGGTGGCATAAAAACTCTCATTCCTATAGAGTAGTGCTGCATCAGACCTTACAAAAGCTGACTTCCTTCATAGGGTAATCAGACATGTGTTTCGTTTCTGTAACTGCAGAGAAACTTCAAAATCTGCACCTCAAACTGTAGTTATGGGTCTGAAGAGTCAGGTTCACCAACCAGAGGAGGCAACTTTCAGCACCAGCAACAGGAAAACGGTAGAAGGCAACCAGAGACAGTAAGACATATTGTGCAACATCTGGAGGTTTGGAAGAACAGTAACCCTTAAGAGTGTGAGATTGCATCATATAAGGCTTCAGTGTTGTTAGAAAAAGTTAATCAGAATCATAATGTTTGCCATGGAGTTGCCATGGAGACATGTTTCAGGAGTGTGGGCATGACATGTAAAAGTAGGCATAAAGTTTAGTCCAAAAAAAAATACTTCAAATGTAAGAGTATCCATAAGAAAATGCCATTGGTCCAATTTCACATGCCAGCTTAAAAAAAAAAAAAAAGTTATTTGAACCCAATAAAAACTTCAGAAGGCGTTCAGCAGAGTAACAAGCCAATCAGGCGTTTACCTCTGTCAAAAAAAAAGGTCAGAGTGGGACCTCCATGGAGCTGCTCCAGCAGATTTACATCTGCGGTACCAACACAACACAGAACGTTTACAACCCACAGTCTGCAGAGGCAGCCCCCTGATGGTACAAAGTGTTAGAAATATCCTGAGGTTAATAAATGACAAAAACACCTAATTATGCGGGCCGCTCGTTCAGAACAGCAGGAAACAAATCAAAATCAGCAAGTGCTCAATCTGCCTTCCTCACACTCAGCGTAGAGAAGTCCAAACATCAGCACCAGATGTTCCTCTCCCACATCTGTCTTAGTGCAAACCACACGTAAAAAAAAGAATCAGCATCTGCTACCTTATTTAAAGGGACAGTTCAGGATTTCCAAGGTGAGCTTCTGTTAAAGGAACAGCTGAGGTACATCAATCACCGAGTCTTCAGAGCTCTACGTTAGTTGATTCTAGTTAAACAAAGGCCAATCGGAAAACAGCCAAAGCGGCTTATATAACCAGCCTTTTATCATTCTTTAAACCTTTTACACAACCTGAGAAACATTTAAACAGGAAATAGGGGTTGGAGGCAGTGCGTCACCTATGATCTTCCTGTGTGAAACACTCACTAAGAATGGGACATGCAAAGTGTTTATTTTCAGAGTAACTGTGATATAAAAGTAAAAACACTGTAAAACAAGCAAAAAATATTACACCAGTTGAAGTGAACATTGTTTTATACATGAAGGCCATTGGAGGCACTTCACCTCTGACCTCCACTTCCTGTGTGAATGGCTTCCAGTTGCTACATAAATAACTTCCCAGTGAAAAAGTGACACCTTGGCTTAAACCACCCAGAGGTTAAAGTTGTTGCGGGTCAGCAGGTGTCGCCTCTTGCCTTGATCCATCTCAGGCTAGCCGTTAGCGCCATCTGCTGGAACCAACTCATCTCCGCTTAGACTCCAGTAGTCACACATGGCAGGCGGAACAGCAGCCTTCCTTCTACTAAAACTCACTGTCGGTGCCAATCCGATGGGATGGCGACACAGCAGTCCAGACAGAGGACACTCCTCTGGACGGAGCAGCAGCAGGCGGAACACAGAGTGTCTTCTGTGTGTGTAAACAGAGTGTTGCTTCATCTGTACACACACACACACACACACACACACAGACAGAACTTTCTTGTCTGGCACCGCAACATAAACACATCTCAGCCGTTAGCCAGCCTGCTCCATCTAAAGATCTGCAAAACTCTTCCTTCAAGTCGTCCCGTAGTTCGTCTCGTCCTTCTGTCCAACCATAACTCAGCTAATGGGACTCCTCGTTAGCCGTCTTCGTATCAATCAGAGGAAGACACATGAAGCTGGATTTTCTCCATGTCTGCAGTTCAAGGTGAACTGAGTAGATAACAGGAAGGCTGAATGAAGCTCACTAACGTTTTCCAGACAGAGCTAAGTGATGGAAACCGAACTTATCGCTACCAAAAGATGCTGAAGACACTTTAAAATATCAACTCCAGTTCCTCTCCCTTTGTCGTGAACCAAGAGTGACAGTGAGGGCTCTCTGTCGCAAAATGTGACGTCTTCTCTCTAAAGCTAGAATCAACAAAACAGGTCAGAGATTTACAGAGATCAGTCGGACCGTTCAGACTGAACTAATGGATCAGAACCTTCATGTTGGAAGGTTCTGATCCATTCAGAAAACAGCAGATCATTGGAGGCACTTCACCTCTGACCTCCACTTCAGATCAGCATACATTTTATACAATAGAAGCGGCCAGCAGGGGGAGCCGCAGAGTAGCACACAGGTAGCAGTACTCCCTTTTGTTTGGAAAACAGGGTGAGGAAGGGCCAGGTGGGTCAGGTACCGGTACCATTCAGAACATCTCAGGCAGTAAACACAAAGTGGGCCACGGCAGCTTTTTACTGTCATCACTTTAAGTGGTTCAAAAAAAGTATAGGTCTGATAGAGGAGGGAACGGTTTGGCATCGTTGATCTGAGGAAGAGCTGCTCTGAAAAACTCTTAGGAACCTGAAAAAAATCTTCTTGCACATTAAACACTAAAACCCTTCATCAGCCCGGGGCCTGAACGAGGCCAGACTTCTGCTTTCCAAGCACAGGAAGTCTCCTCGCGTCCGGACCCGGTGTCCTGGCGGTTCTGATCGGCCTCAAATCACAGAGAGGGGGTTCCTGCTGAGCCCTGAGTGGAAGCCTCGGTTAGAGCTGGAAGGGCCAGAGATGATGGGGCCCATTGGCGAGCGGAGAACAGAATTCATCAGTATGATCAGAGATTAGAGGACATGACATGATTAGATGATACAGGAGAATTCCTAATACTGACTAACACTGGTCAGAGTATCAGAGCAACACATGATGGAATACTGCACAGAGGTCTCTTTCAGAGGGGGGCGCTCTCAGCCGCAGCTGGCTGTTATCAGTCACAGTAAGGCAGGCAGCCAGCGTGGGGGTAGGGGATAGTAGTGGTGGCTTTAATACTCAGTCTGAGTTCAAACAGGAGCAGGAGGGGAGCTGGAGTTGGGGGGCCAGGGGGGGAGGTGCAGGGATACTGTAGGCATGAAGGCACTGGGTCACCCGGTTCTGTCTGCATCACCCCCTCCTCCACTCGCTCCGGTCCGCTCCCTCACTGCAGCATCAGCTGCTTGAGGTTGTCGTGCAGGATGGTGTCCTTGACATCGCGGAACACCAGCCGGATGTTTGCCGTGTTGATGGCCGTGGTGAAGTGGTGGTAGAGCGGCTTCTGCTGTGGGTCGCGCGGCTTCTGCTGATGGTCGCGCCGCTTCCGGCGGAAGCACTCCACCAGGAAGCGCTGCACGGCCGCCAGGTTGCCGGCCTCGCCCGAGAACTCAGGGAAGTAGTCCTTGATGGAGACCTGCTTCACCTTCTCCTCCAGCAGGTCCGTCTTATTGAGGAACAGGATGATGGAGACGTTGCTGAAGACCCTGTTGTTAACGATGGTCTCAAAGATGTTGAGCGACTCGCTGAGCCGGTTGGTCTGCCGGTCCTCCATCAGCACCTGGGGGAGGTCAGAGTGCAAACCGGGCTGTGAGTTCTCAACTGACGGTCTGAGCCATAACTGTGACCCGCTGGGGAAACATGAGTGGAAACAGGAACAGGACAATCCGACAGAGGTTCTGCTTTTATCAGAGACCTTTATGTGTATATACTGCAGGACATCTCACACCAATCTGATGGTTCACATGGCAACAGACTGCCAGGTACTGAGCCAGCCATGTGATCCAGATGAAACAAGCATTCCAAAGTTACAGGATAGTAGCTATATATTATATAAAACAATCGGATTCAATTCAATAATTCTTCAAGCACTTAGATGTTTTTCATCTTCATGCTTTTATTTCAAAGTGTATTTTCTAATGAGGTTTGTGCAGTTTCCTCTTTCTTTTAACATCCCTCAGCCGATCTGCTGACTGTTCAGAGCGCTGCAGCAGTAGTGATCATAGTCATGTGATGTAAATGGGTGGATGTTAATTATCACTTCTGACAGAGATGTTTGACTGCTAGTGTACGTCTGTAGCTTTAAAATGTCCACTGTTGGCAGGTTTGTGATTTAATATTAAAACTAACTTGACCGTTAGCCTTTAGCCTTTAGCCAGATTAATTCCAGATGCTCTTCTGCAGCAGTCCAGTTAAAACAGCATTTATAACAAAGCGGATTCATGCTGATGTTCAGCTTTATTTATTCACTTGTGTTTATTTTACCTTAATAGTAAATCTGAGCTTCATTTATTCCTGTATTTTCAGAAACTACACGGCTGTAAGTCGCAGTTCCTCAGTAAAATGACCAGCGCAGTGGTCAATTAGGGAAAAATGATCATCTCTCTACAGAATCCTGTAGAGATGAAGATGTGTGTGGAGTTACCGATGATCTACAAGTAGCCCAGAATGATACTACTGACAGCTAAACACGGTGGTGGCAGTATGGTGGTGTGGGGCTGCTTTATAATCGATGGAATCATGAATGTCCCTCAGTGGTCATGTTAAAGTCTCCTGGTCGGTTGTCACAGCAGTGATGTCTGCTGCTGCTGCAGAACTCTGAATGTGGAAAAGCTTCACCGATCAGGAGCTAACTGAAGCATTTTTCTTTTACGAGAAAATATGGAGGAGACGTGCAGCAGCCGACCTGCAGCTGCTCCCAAATCCCAGAACAGGACATGATACCCACCTGGTCATACTCAGAGGAAGAGACGAGGAAGAGGATGGAGGTGACCGAGTCGAAGCATTCGAACCAGCGGCGCCTCTCCGACCGCTGACCGCCAACGTCCACCATCTTGAAGGGAACGTTCTTGATCTCAAAGTTGTACTCATGGATCCCCTTGGTGGGCTTCCTGGCCAGCAGGATGTCCTGTTGGCTGGGAAGGTAGTCCTGCAAGAAGACCATGTGATTCTGGTCAGGGTCCAGAGAAACATCAATAAAAAAACAAACTAAACAAGCCTTAAACACAATCAGTTCAGCACCAAGATGGAGGCGTCCACTTCAGATCTGTGAGCCATGCTTTTATTGTGAAAATCAGCTTTGAGTGGCAGTGAATGTACGTTAGAATAAATTTACAGACAAAGGGTTTTATGTTATCTTAAATGCAAAATGTAGATATTTTTACTTTTTTGTATTTTCTTACTAGTTGTAGACTTAAAGGTCTGAAAGTTTTCTCTCAGCAAATTACCTTTTTTACAACTCCAGGTCACGATTAATTGGTTACTAAATTAGTTAACTGTTATTTCAATAATCTACTCATCATGAGCATAAAACTAATATTTCTACTGAAGGTCATCAGTGAGACCAGCCCACTGTCCTGTCGGCGCTATGACGACGGTCGTCACTCAGTGGGTGTAAATGTTGCTGAACACGCTGCGGCTGTGACTGATAACATCACACCAAACACATTCAGACGGAGTCCATACAAGTCGAAGACAGACCTCTGTTACCATAGCTACAGGAAGATGTATGGACTCGCTTCCTATTCATTTCTAGCAGAGGTTCTGATGACTCACAGGAACATGGAGCCATCCGGCGGCCCTAGAATCCCCGTCACCGTCTGCAACGCCACCACAATACGGCTTTTAGTTTCTGCATGACTTCATCTCTAGTTCTGATTCTGTTCTGGAAACTCTGCTGATCGTTTTACACAGAAGTAAAGGGTTTGGTTCCTTTATGTGTGAGAACTAAGCAGCAGCAGAAGCAACGTTCTCACTGAAACAAAACACAGGAAGAAAGCACTTTCACTTCTCTTTCCAATAAAACACACAAGCGTCATCACGCCCATCTGCTCCATCAGCCGTCCTGCTCGGTCGGGGGGGCCGCGGGTGGGGGTGGGTGGGACTTACTGACTCTCCGAGCTTTTCCAAATGATCCAGGAAGTACTTGACTGACTCGCCCTGAGAAAAGAGAGAGAGAGAAGAACATCTCAGTCTGAAATGAAACAGAAAAACCTGAAGCAGCTCTCGTCTTTACAGGACAGAAGGCTCCAGTGACTTATGAAGCCAAACCAATCACATCGCACCGTTTACCCTAAAGCAAGTAACTCTGACCGTATTATGCTAGAGAGGAGAACCCAGTCGGACCGCTGGCAGCGTATCAAGATGAGCTCAGACCACACATGAAAAACCCCACCACTTGTCCTAGTGCAATCCTCAGAGGCAGAGTTGCAGTCTTTCTTTCTGTTCCCTCCAAAGCCACTGCTGCCTTTACAAAGCCAAGCTGCCATTTGCTACTTTCAGCAGGAAACCTGAGCCAACGCTCAGACGGGTTACGTCAAACAAGCTTCCAAAGTGACCGTGTGCTCCACTCACCAGCTGGAACTCCCGGCGTCGATCGTAAGCGTTCTGGATGCCCTCGTCGGCCCACAGGGCCCGGATGGACGGCAGGTAGTGCTGGAAGACTTTGGGCTGCACCATGCCGTGACCTTGGGCCATGGCGGATCGGGTGTCGAACGCCATCATGGTCTCCCCGTGCTGCTGGTTGGACGGGTCGCCCCACGGGATGTGAAGCTTCTCCCGCGCGTCCACCAACACCCGGATACCTGCGGGGAGGCAAGGGAAGACTTCTTAGTGATACGGAAGTCTAACCCGATTCAGTATGCTGTTGCTAAGAAACCAACATTAGGCTGTAAAACCGGGATCCAGAGGCCAGCAGGGACTTTTTAAAACATCTATTAAAGTCTAAAAGATTATAAATTAGGGCAGGCAGCAACTAAAGATTATGTTAGCAATCAATTATTTTGATGATTAATCAATTAATTACATTTAAAAAAGGCACAATGTGCAGTTCCTTTAACAACTAAAGCTTATTTTATACAATATTAGAAATAGATAAGAAAAAGTAAATAAACAATCCAATTGTTCTTTAAAATAAAAAGTATGACTTTTTTAACAAAATTCAAATCAGATGAGGTGTAAAGCTGCTAGTTGAGGAGTTCTGGGTTGAACATATTTACTGATAAAGAAGTTTTAATGCAAAATGTATGTTATTCTGTACAGTTTTGGCTAAAGTCTTGCTCTGTGCCTTTGGTTAGGAAATGGCATTTTTTCCCCCAGAAAATTTCAAAAACTTTACATCGAAAAAGAAGAGATGCTACTGCAAGGTGAACAGGATCCCAGACAGAAACCAAAGGAACATTTCTGGTTTTGTTCATCACCACCATGAGTTTTTTTAACTCAACTGGAGTTGAAAGGCAGACGTTCAGTTTTTAGACCTGCCTGTCACTGCAGCTGATCTGATTCAAACAGTAAACTCGTCCCTCTCATCAGGCGTTTTTTCATGATGTCTTAGGTTAGTTCTTCTAATGTCTGTTCTCCAGAATCAAATCAGTAACAATGGCATTCCTGCTGGTGACTCTTGCAGGATATTGACCGGGTATTTTAACAGAATCCATGAAAAGCCTTGTGCAGAGAAGCAGAGTTTCCCCTGGTGTTTCATAAGCCTGGCAGCCCACCAGGCTTTACTTGCTATCCCCCCAGGATAAAAATTGTTTATTCATTTATTATAGGGTTTTCTATAAAGACGGGTTAAAGAGTCCCTTTGATGAAACGATTGTAAACACAATGACAACATAGTTTGGTCAAAATGTGAACACAAGACAACTGAAAGAAGTCAGGTGTCATTTTTATTCATCACTTCCTGTCTTTACTGGTTTACATGCCTTCAGCTAATAAAAGTGACACATCATGGATAAAGTGAAATTTTGGACACTTATTCGGATGGAACAACTGAAATGCAAATAATTGGCATTTAATTTAAATGGATTTTTTTTAGTTGATTTTTAAGTATTGTTGATCTTCCAACCACACATAATTACCTTGTCTTATTTTAAAATTTCTTGCCAACTTTTAATATTTTTTAACCCAAAAGGTTTTTTTTAAAGTAAGCTGATTAACCTAACACCTCCACCACAGGGCTTAGCCAGTTACCTGGAGAAAACCCTGGAGGAGAGTCCCCAAAAACTGACCCGGCTTAAAAAAACAGATCTCCTCACAAGTATCATAAGAATCCTGACTGAAAACTCCAAACTTTGAGGTAAAACACCATGAATAATCCTGCTCACAGCAATCTGCTAAACTTCAGTCTCATCACAGCTCCTGAACTCTGACTTAGCCTTGTACAATGGACTTATGTATCTCAGCTGCTTCACCACCACAGGTTAAAGCTGACAGCTCAGGAATAAGCATATATATCTTTAGTTCCTGAAGTAAACAGCTGGCCCTCGTGATCTTTCCTGTTCCTGCTTTAAACTGGAAACGGCAGCAGTGTTTCAGTGCTTTCATATGCTGAGCCATCAGCATATGAACACTGTGGGGATAAATAAAGAGAGAATGGTTTATCTCTCACATTTATCTACTGAGATAAATCTCTCTACTGAGAGATACATGTGGTTGAATGAGACCATTCAACCACATTTAATGTAATTATCATTCCCAATAAACAAACGTTAAAATCACTGCTCTATGGTCTGTGTTAAAATGTAAGCATTTATGGGGCTATGCAAATACAAATTCTTCTTCCAATTACTTTTTTTAATCCATTAAAGTGAAGGTATTCCAAAGTTCTCAATAGTCTTTATTATCTCATTTTTAAATCCAGTCTTAGTATATTTACTTAAATTCAAGCAGCCTGTCTTCATTCATAAAATTAAAAAGATGTTCAAAATATATGATCAGGTACCCAAACTTCAAGCATATTTTGAAGCTCATTTTTATGAGTCAACAAAAACCAAATAAAACATTGTTTGGTTTAAGGCTCTAATCTGACTGAGAAAGGGGAAGTTACGCTGGTGTTTACTTTAAATGAGACACTGAGGGAGCCAAATCTCAGCCTTCATCAGACAGACCGTAGTAACTTGGTTTATTTTTCAGAAATCCCAAAATGCTGGAATGATCGACTGCAGCAAAGCTTTTCTCTGATCTTTACTCAGGCTGCTGACAGAAAGAAGCCAACAAGGAGAAGGACTGATCCAACATGTTCATGTGTTTAAATGTTCAAAAATATATTGCCAATAAAAACTGACATAATCTGGTATACAGTTTGGGACACTCTTTAGAAACACTGAGCTAACCAACCGTGAGGCATTCAGCTGATGTCTGGTTTTTTTAAAGCTCCAATCTGCTGATACTTATTTGAGCTAATTTCAATTTATTCAAATTAGCTCAAACAAGAGCCACTTTTAATCACAGTTCAGCACTGGAAGTTTTTCTAATGTCAACATTCACAGTTCTGCTTTGTTCCATTTGGAGAGAAATAAACATTTATTAGCAAGAAGCACTGCTACATTATAGAAGTGATCAAACACAAACCTATTCAGTTTATCTTAATTAAAATAAATTGTTTCCCACAGCAAAACACACACACACACACACACACACACACACACACACACACACACACACACACACACATATATTAGAAAGCATTTTTGTGCAAGACATTCAACTCCATGTGTAAATGTAAAGCTAGAAATGCATCAATTCATCTCATAGGAGAAATAAATACTGCTGTTACAAAGAGGCTACAGATTTTCCATAAGGTTGCATTATGCAATATTGCAGTGGATGGCCTAGTTCCAGCAGGTCTGGCTAACATCATAACCACTGTAATCTAATCAGGCCTGGCACAGACAGAAATGGCCACGGCGCATGCTGGCTGACAGCTTAGCTGCTGCTGGAATATTTGGAATTAAAATCTTAACAATTAGCATTTGTTGCAAGGTTCAACATAATGAAGCCGTCATCCGAACTTAAACATGTTACGCCAAAGCAGACAGAGGCCAGGAACAGCTGGTCCTCCTGTAGAGAGGATCCCAGAATGCACAGTAGCAACATAAGAGAACGTCATTACCTTTAAGAAGGAGATAATGGCTCCTTCAGCTAGGGCTGAAATGATTTGTCAGATTGAAATCAACTAATTTAGTAACTGATTGTCAACTGGAGAATACAGACAAAAAAAAGGCAATTTTGTGAAAGAGCAACAGAGCAGTAATTATCCTTCTGTACCTGTAAATATGTTCTAAAAATATTTCCTATTAAGCACCTTTTGCTTAATAGGAGATATTAATATAAATAAAAAAGATAAACAGACCAGTCCTACACTGTATTGATGTCAAGTCAAGTAGAAAGTCAAGCTTTTCACGTTACAAGTATTTTTTAGCAGCAGATGCATCCTTTGCTAGAAATGATCAAGTGTTCAAAAAAAGAAAGATGTTTTTTATATACTTTTTTTTATTATTATAAAAAGTAGTTGAATCCTGTTTTCTAATATTGTATACAAAAAAGCTTAAGTGGTTAAATGAAAAATCTCCAGAATGTGCAGATATTTTTCTACCTGATTAACCAATTAACCATCAGACTAATCGCTAACTAAAATAACTGTTAGTTGAAGCCCTAATAAAACCTGTTTTTCTAAGCAAACAGAAAATTTGCTTAGAAAAACTTCAATATTTTATTAAAATAGCTAATGTTATTGCTCTATTTGACAATGAGGATTTTAACTGTAGCTGGTTAATTCACACAACTCTGAACATCCTCACTAGGCCTGTCATAACAAATTTTACTGGATGATAAATTGTCCCTGAAGTTATCGCGATAAACGATAATATTGTATCTATTGGTTGGTATCTATCTATCAAAGCAAATATATGTATGTACTATTATTACAGTAATAATAATGTAAAAGTGATGCGTGATGTTTTGGGAGTAGTTGCTGCAGTTCCTTTATTGACTTAAATCATATCTGTAACATCAGCTTTAATAGTGTCACATGGAGACAGTGGTTGAAGGCTGTCATCCCATCACCATCTCATACTGGTCCATGTCTGCTAAACTGTCAGTGTGATGGATTTCATCATGATGAATGAAACTCATGTGATATACTTCACTGGGCCCACACCACCGTAGAAATATTTTTAAGTGACTCAGTATGTTCTGACCCAAACGTTTCCGTCTGGCAGCTCAGTCAAAGCGTGTCTAGAAATAAGGGCCACCAAAATATTCACATTTCAAACTCTACAGAGAGCAAACACACAACCGCACCCCCACTACGTTACGGCTCTTATTTCTGTAATGTTTTTTCTCTGTTATTGCCTTGATGTTCTCTTCAGGGATGCAAACAATTGACCGATTTATGATTGACTGGCAAGTAATGGTTTATTAGAATACAATTAGCTCCAATCAATTAACTAATAACGACTGCTTTCACCAGTTCTTCAGGCTGAGGATCATTTAACCCATTTAACAAACACTTACAAACCACCTAACGTAAAATTGTCCCACAATAACAAAACATCTTAATATGTACAACCTCTTCTTTATTACCAAAGGTGTGCATTAATACAATTTTCTAGGGCTGTTTGTAATTTACAAGCATAATTTAAGAAAATAGATTTGAATTTCTTTGGCAGAAACAAAAATCCTCTTCTGCACAATTTAAATATAAAAATAATACACCCGTTTCTATCAGTTGTACATATTTTTTTTCTTTCCACCGGTATCTTCAGTTTTTCATCTGAGTTAATATCAGCCCAGTTTTATTCATCCTATTGAAATGATGAAAAATGACCAATATTGGTACAAATAATATAGGAATTTTGTTGTGATTTTTAAAGAACCATTGTTTTCTATTTTGGGGGAGGGGGATAAAATAAAGAAAAATGTCAAACTTTTATATATATACGAATGTTTTTCCTTGAAGCCCTGAGTTATCAGGAGGAAGCGTTGAAGCAGAGAAAACCGAACAGATGGAGATACAAGAGAGAGCAGCGAAAATAAAACTAGGAAGATCGAGAGCGACAAGTTAGAGCTGCGTGATGGGCAAAGTAAAACTCCTAAGAAATAATGAACTCCGCTCCACACACACACACACACACACACACAAAAAGTACAAGCATAGAGGAATAAGGAAGCACTTCCCAGTTGTCGCATACAAAGTCGGTTCATTTTAGTGCCACATCGATCTGGTTCCTGTTTCGTGGCTGTCAGAGGTCAGTCGTGTTTTTAGTCAATCTAGAGAGGAATACCTGAGAGCTGTTCTGATCTGGCGATAGCAGCGTTTACAGTAAACACGCACTTTATCACAGCAGTGCGGTGTCACGCTCTTCACGCACTGCCAAGGGGCGTGTGGGACGCTAACAGACAGCCAAGAGGAACACTGGTGATGTCAAACCATCGCAACTAAATACTTCAGGTTGAGCGTCCAGGATAAAAGTTACAGTCTTTTTAATGCGTACACCCTCCATGGCTCCCATCAGTACAGCATCTACCAGCATGGGCGTTTCTTGGTTGCCTAAGCAGCTAAGTACTCCGGGGAGGGCAGCCTCTCCACCAGAGTATCCCAATCAGTGCAGCTAGCGTGGCTCAAAGTTCCCACACAACACCCCACCGCCACGGCGAGCACAACACACTTCTCAATTAGCCATGTTCACCACATTAAGCACAACTTCGTAGAGCAGTCTTACCTTTAATAACATTACTAAAAATCGTGGCTCTGAATTCTTCTTTGGCCTTCTGATCGAAGTCCTCCCCATGGATAATGCGCATCTGTTTGAGGAAGGTGGACTTGCCGCTCTCTCCCGCTCCGAGTAGTAAGATCTTTACTAACCTTTTAACGTAAGTCTTATCTCGATTAATACACTTATCTATCTCCTTCGACCTCCGCAGCTGCTCTGCCTCCCCGCTCGTGAGGAAACAGTTAGGAAAACATAACGATAAAAGGGAGCGGGACGGCAGGAAGTCCGCCATCTTTGAAACAACTTCATCGATACAGTGTGTGAGTTGGTGAGGAGAGCTGAGCTCAGCCCGGACCGCTGCTGCTGCGTTCAAGTGTAGTCCGATTTTGACACTTCCCAGCGTACAGACAGAGAGGAAACAATTGTTCAAATTCACCAAAGCGGAAAAAAAATGAAGAGACCACTTAAAATGATCAGTTTCTGTGACCTTACTTTTTATATGTATATATTTGACTAAAATGAACATTGTTCTTTTATTCTATGAACTACTGACAACATTTCTCTGAAATCCCGAGCAAAAATTTAGTATTTATTTGCAGACAATGAGACATGGTCAAAATAACGACAAAAGATGCAGCGCTTTCAGACCTCAAATAATGCAAAGAAAACAAGTTCATATTCATTTAGAAACAATAGTTCAGAAATATTTGGTGGAATAACAATGAGGTTTTCAATGGAGCAGTGGACCAGAGCTGTATATACATATAAAACGTTTGCTGCTTAGTTCATAAAACAAAATAAATAAATAAAATAAAATAAAACAGACTCTCTTTGAACGCAGCGCAATGTGGTGTGTGCCGCGTGAGCGCGCTCCAGCATCAATGTTTGGGTGGGTCATCTGACATTACAAGCCATTTTAGAAAAAGAGCTTTTCTAGTTTAATTTAGAGAAGAAGTTTCTGCAGATACTAAATAGAATTATTCAATAAGCGGATATTTTTTACTTAAATTAATTATTTTATGAGTAATAATTCACTTTGTCATACCAAATATGACAACAATTGAATGAATGAATACATTTCTTCATTCGTTAATGGAACAGAGCCACAGTAATTCAAACATTTTAGAGATTTGAAGTCATTAACTTTATTTTTAAAGCTACAGCAGATTAAAAAAAATGATTCTGAATCAGCAGGCTGAATATTTTTGATTTATGAATTAAATAAGTAAGTAGAGAGAGTGATGGTAACTCAGTAATTCTATTGATGTCTTTTGGAGTCCAGGGGCCTCTCCTGGAGAAAGTCTTTGACTCTGTGGTGGCATCAGCCATCTTCAGCAGTGCAATACGGTGGTGGAGAAGCAGCTTCTCTACAGCTGAGAGGAAGCTATAGACATGATTGGAATGTCCAACCAGTCATCATACCGATCAGGAAGGGTTCTGTGTCCCACAGATGAATGTGTTTTGGTCCAAGATGTTCAAATTAACCCCAGAACAAAAGCCAAAGACCTTGTGAAGCTGCTGGCTGAAGCTGGTGAGACAATGTCATTATCCTCAGTGAAACATGTGCTGTACCAACATGGGTTGAAAGGCCACTTAGAGAGGAGGAAGCCATTAGTCCAAAAGGAAGGAAAAAAACATACACATAGCAATTTACAGATGTCCACAGGGACAAAGACTTTCATTTTGGAGACTTGTCCTTTGGCCTGATGAAACTGAAGTGGAACTGCTGGGCCATAATGACCATCGTTACATTTACATTTACAGTTGTAATGTGATGGGGCTGTTTTTGCTGCAGGAGGAACTGCACTTCATAAAACAGATGTCATCATGAGAAAATAACATCATGTGGAAATATTGATGCATAATTGGAAGACATCAAACAGGAAGTTTAAGTGGAACAGATTGGTCCATTTAAAAAGTTGTAACTCAACAGCAGGGCTAGTAGTCCTGGTTTCTGCAGTGGAAACTAAGGGACAAACTATTGTAGAAACTGTCCTGGTTCCTCTGAAACGTTTAACAAAACACACCTTTCACGTCTCAGAATAGCCCAATCAAAGTCCAGTTCTCAAGCCAATGGAGAATCTGTGGAAGGTCTCTCCATCCAATCTGACTGAGCTAATTTACAAAGAATGGGAGGTTGTATCTTGTTTATTATGAAATGAAGTATTATAATAATAGTTTAACATGTTGTAAAGCAGACGTGTTCTCTTCCTTGACGGTCAAGTATATGGCCCTTTAAACCTCCAGTTGATCCAGCCACCAGGCATCTCAGCTCCACCGTCTGGCTTTTCACTGGAATCACTGGAGGAATTCTGACTGCTGATTGGTGGACAAACTTTCTCCTCCTTTCCTGTAATCCATACTATTGAGGAGAGTGTTCAGACCTGCTGAACACACTCTCTCTCTCTCTTTTCGGCTACAAATATTACACCTTGGACATGTCACACCTACATTTTATTTAATCTGCTCTGATCTTGTCCTGATCAAGCTGCAAGTATGACGATCAGAACAGTGCGTCCCAACCGGGGGCAACGTTTCCGGCCTCGTACGCACTGCCTCAAAAAGGTTGGTGAGAGCATTATCACTTCTACTTCATTTTTTCATTGCTACTAATTGTGGCAATGTGTTTAAAATAGTAAACACTGGCTATGAAATATATGTTTAGTACAAAAAAATCTAACTTAAACCTCAAGTATCCAGATTACACCTTCTGCTGCTTTATAACATTCTAAAATGTACAGTTTATCTTCAGGAAACCATTCCCACCAGGCAGTCAGATGGTTTTTGATGTTTTTCAGATGAATCTGTATACATATGCATTCATGGTCTGTAGGTAAGCCAGATAAGCTGAGGCTTACCAAAGATAACCTCTAATTCCACTTTGAAGCCAATTAGCTTTGTTGCTCTGCAGTCACAGTTCACTGCTAAAGAAAGTATTCTGCAGAATAAATGGTAAATGTTCTGTACTGGCTTGACAAAGAGAACCCCAAAGCATTTTACATACATCAAATCATTCAGCCATTCACCCATTCATAACACATGCAAACTGATGGTGGCTGCCATAAAATCAGCTGACCACCACCATGTAGAGTCTTGCCCACGGATAGGTCAGCTGCTTCAGGCTAGTGCTCCAGTTGTAGCCTGAGCAGGGCTTTGAACTGCCAACCCACTGGTTACAGGTTGAACTCCGACCTCTTGACCCACTGCCGTCCCTATAACCTGACATTAGTTGTTGAAATATTCTTAATCATAACTTTAAACGAAAAGGTGTAGGAAAATATTGTTTGTCTTAACACACATTAAAACACAGTAATGAACTGTCTGATAGGGAAATATACATGTGGATTTTATTGTGTCAGTCTTTTTGCAATAACAAGTGACCAAATCTGAACTTGAATTTGGACACAGGTGAGTTCTTTGTCAACTTGTGCTTATACCTTCAAGCATTCAGAAACACACTGACAGGAGGGAATGAAAAGATATTTGCCATTTTCTAATGTTACAACCACAAACTTGCATTTTACTGGCATTGCATGTGACAGACCAACACATGGTGCATTAGTTGGAAGTGTGAGGAAAACGATAAGTACTTTTTACAGTACTTAAAAAGTACTTTTTAAGTACTGTTGGTTGGTGTCCATCAGACTCCCTGAGTCATTACTTCCCCAACCACCTTCCATTGCAATAATAATTCCAAGTCTTTTAGGAGATGTCTCTCCACCAGCTGTAAACATCCAAAGACTAAAATATTGTCTCTTTCTTCTTTGCAAAACATCTCAAGCTGTCAGATTGGACGGGAAGCGTCTGAGACCATCAATGTCAAGTCTTGTCAAAGATTTTCATTTGAATTTAAGTCTGGACTTTGATATAAATTGTTTTGATCAAACAAAACATGATTAGTCTTGACTCCTAATCATAGAGTAGCTATGCTACCCAGACACAATTATTTTTTAAAGTAATTTTTGGAACAACCATAGTTCTTTTGGGAAGGGTGGTGGGTAGTAGGTATTGTTTATATGAGCAGAATGGAAGAATAAAATGGAAATATCCTTTATTGTCTCAAAGAGGGGAAATTATGAATACATGATAAATCCAATTGTTGCTATATAAATGTGGCAGCCGATTGGTGCTGTTATTAGTTTAAGTAGACAAAAACAATGGAGTTCATCATCCCAAAGTCCTTCCTTAATATTTACCTGGAAGAACTTCACAGTGTTTTGGCTGAAAATACATTTTTCTGTCCATTCACATGTGTGAATGTTTCTTTCTTCCAGCTAGACGCCATCGTGGTGGAGATGCAGGACCCAAAAAACGGAGTAAAAGGTTCAGAGCAGAAGCTCAACGTCACCACCATTCCTCACGCCATCACTGGTGAGGCTGACACACACAACAAACTGTTTTATTTAAGATTTTAATAAATAACTGCCACAAAGTCAAGGAAGTAATTACATGAATTCTATTTTATTTAACATGTTTGTTGCACAGTAAATAACACATAGCCTAATGCAGGTAAGCCCCACAGCATCAGAAAAACATATGAACAAGACATCAAGGATAGCAACAGAAAAAAAGAACTAGCACCAGTAGTAAAGGCGGGACAGATGGAGATTTACTCTCTGAAAGGCTGGAGGCTAGGCTAGCTCCTCCACACTTTGAAAAGCCCTGGTTTAGTTCATTAGCTTACTCAGCAGGCTCTATGCATATACAAAAAAGTAGCACCATCCATCCATCCATCCATCCATCCATCCATCCATCCATCCATCCATCCATCCATCCATCCATCCATCCATCCATCCATCCATCCATCCATCCATGTTCTGGTTCTGCTGGAAGTTTCTTCCTGTTAAGGGGGAATTCTCAGCAGGTTTTTAAATTCAATTTGAATAATGAACTGAACTTGATTTTATGGTTGACCAGTTTGGATAGTTGTTGTTACTTGATGTAGTTTGTATGGCTGGTTTAGAAAGATTTTTTTTCTGTCTCAAGACAGCATTGGTAGTGAATTATTGCTAAAATAATAAATAATATTGAATCAAATTATATTCTAAATCACTAACATCAGTTTGTGGATGACAAGAGAAAATTATTCTTTCAAGTGCCTTTCAAGACTGGGATATGTTGGTCTGAACAGGTGAGTTTTACTGAGAGATTTTAAAATGTGCAGGAACGATGTGGTCCGGAGATCCAGTGGCAGATTGTTCTAGAGTTTGGGAGCAGAGCACCTGAAAGTCCTGAGACCCACAGTGGAGCCGTGTTGAGAGAAGGTGTAGACAGAAGAGAGTCAAAAGAGGAACAAATGAGATGAGATGGTATGTAGACATGAAGGAGATGAGGAGGGCTGAGGTTGTGGAGGTAAATATCCTTTAAGGAGTCAAGATGGGGAGCAGGGTGGAGTAAAGATGCAATATATCTGGGGGAGACGTAGAGCTGGATGTCATTCATGTAGTAATAGAAATTAATACCATATTTTTTTGACACCGCTGCATTATTTATTCTGAATTTATTCTAAAACTTTGGACAGAAATATGAGGTTGGAAATTGGTCTGAAATCATAAAAATCAGTGGTGGCTAAGCCAGGTTTCTGAAAAATTGGTGTAATTATTGCTGTTTTAAATAGGACAGAGACAGAGCAAGAGGTGAGGGAAGAATGGATACGTCAGCAACAAGAGTGAGGGGAGACAAAGTTTGACCTGTCTTTGTAGACAGGGGTCCAGTGGACGTATGAATGATGAAAGATATTTCACTGATAGACAGCAGACTGGAAATATTACATGAGGGAGAAGAAGGTGCAGAGAATTTTAAGTAATATTTGCAACCATTTGTGTCTCTAAGGATGAGACATTTGCGGGTGAATGTTTTCAATTTCAGACACAAGAAAGTTCATAGATTTATTGCAGATATTAGTGGAATATAAGAGGGCCAAAGGTGTCAGGGAACCAGAGAATACTACGGAGAGCAGAGAGCATGAATTTCCACAAGCAGACTGGATGATGGGCGGATTAACAGATTCTACAAGGTATTTTGAATAATGCAAAAATTACAGATTGTGTGAAGACACCGACAGGCTGTCTCAGTGCCTAAGCTGCTGACAGAGGCTAAATAAAGCAGCTGATAAGTGGATGAGATTTGAAAGGTGCTTTACAAGTCAAAGTAGCTTTCCAACCGAGTCTAAGATTGAGTTACACCTGCAGGCACATAAATCTTCAGCCAGGTGTAAAATGTGTGGGAAGGAATGAAACAGTCTGCTAGGAGATTGGATGGATTTTTATGTATCATCATTTTCAATATGTATATTTTTAAACATTACAGAAATCTGATGTTTTCAACAACACTTGAGCTTTTCCAGCTGCAGAGCATCAAGAGCATCATTCAGGAGGGGAAACTGTGACACAAACGTATTTACCTTAACATCGCACAAGGAAATCAAAAACTAAGAAGTGTTTGATTCTATGACACCATCAAAAACCTTTGTAAAAAAAACAAAAAGCAGCCAATTTGTCACAATCATAAACACTGGGTACTGACAGGAGGCCATGATTGGTTGACTGTGCTCATATTTTCTATTTCTCCAAACAGGTGCTAACATAACTGCTTGGATTTGCAACAAGATGAAGACTTCAACAGAAGGTAGTTATTGGGAATGTCAAAATGTGTTTCTTTTCTCACAATGGCACAGTTGTTTTTTTATTTATTTATTTTTCCCAAAAGAGTCCCTGTGATTCTAGAATAAAGAATATGTATCTGCTGCTACTGTTGCAAAGATTTGCAGAACTGCTCAAACTCTGTTCTATGACTAATGATGCAATGATGTCTTCTACAAAGAAAATACACATGTAGGATAACCAAGTTTATCAGCGTTTTTCAAAGGTGCAGTTAAAAACAACACAACACAAAGTTTACATAATACTCTGATAGAATGAGTTTCCACTTCTTGCATGAACAAAACAAGAGCTGTGTCTGCAGTTTTGGCATAAACTCAAACTTGTTAGATTTCACCAGGACAACCCCTTGTCCCTGATCCTGTCTGCAGGGACAGAAAGTGTACATTTGGTTTGGGAAGCTCAGAATATCACTGAGGTTATAGTTCTCCACCAGAAAATGATGGACACTTCACTTTCGGTTGAGAGTCAATGTCTGTTTCAAGCACAAGAGTTAAAGTATGGAGGCATCTTGTTCATGAGTGATGGACAGATTGGGGCTTTGTCTGCAGTCAAGTCTGGTTGTTGGTGAAGAGGAAGCTGAGCGACACAGCAAAACTCTTGATTTACTGGTTTGTCTTCATACCAACCCTCAACAATGGTCATGAGGTAGAGATCATGATAAGAAAAAATAGGATCCTAGAGACAATGAGCCAAAATGAACTTCCTCCAGAGGGTGACTGGACTCAGCCTTACAGATTGGACAAGCAGCCCTTCCATCCAGGGGAGTTGGAGGGCAGAGCTGCTGCTCCTCCGTATCACAAATAGTCAACTGAGATGGTCAGGGATCTGATCAGGTCGCCTACTGGATGCCCCCATTTGGAGCTTTTCTGGGTACTTCCAACTGAGAGGAAACCCCAGAGAAGACCCGACATTTGTTAGAATAACTGGAGACTGTCATTAAAGAACAGCTGAGGAAGAGCGAGGAGCACACTGAGGGAAAGTTATGACTGAGACAACAAAGTCCATATAAAAAGAAGGGAAGAAATCATCTCCAAACAGAACATGGATCTATTAATAACAACTAAATAACAATAAATGTCATAGTTGTAGTTAAGGCAAAAAGCAATTCTTGTTCTAGTAATAATGTTTGATTATTTTAAAAGAAATAGAAATTAGTATTGTTACACTATAAATTTCCCAAAGGCTGTTTTGTAGAGCTGCAAAAAATATTTTTTATCTTTTTTCTTGTCTCCACAGATCCTCCTTTTGACTTGAATTAACTTACAGTATGAATGCTATATATTGTTTCCAGATTGTTTAACAGTGTGATAGAATCAGTCTGACTTTGATCTAATCAGGAAGGACATTGTGCACCTGCTGTCTGTCTCCATTTTCTCTGTCCTATCTTTAAAAAGAAACTCTTTGTTTGCATCACATGAACATGTGTTTGTAGTGAAAAGTTTCAGGGAAGAATATGAACACAATTAAGTATTAACGTCTCCTAAAGTCGTCCGTGCATTATTTCACATCAAACATAATGAATCTGGAAATAGTTCTATTTGTCATTTATTCAGTTTGACAGTTTTCAGAGGGTTTTTTTCTCAGAAAAATAAGATATTCTTGAATCTCAGAAAACAACTAATATGACATATAACTGATTGCTATCTGATTAGCTTCTCTTTCTGCTTCCCTCTTTGAACTCTCCAGAAGCGCAGGTCTTTGGCACTATGTTGGTGGCCTATGGCTACATTTACCCCCTGCAGAACCACAGGAAGCTGGTGATGTGTAACGACAGCAGCCTCTACCGCTTCCAGGTACAGACAAATCACTGCTGCTTCTCTGAGACTGATGCCTTCAAGCCATTTCTGTTTCACTAGATTCAATGACATTACATTTTTAGCTGCTGGGGGTCACTTTCACACAATATTGTGTCAACTAAACTAAGCCCTTTGAAAAACTTGTTCCCCTCCTTGCCTGTGGTGGCGCTATTTCTTGAGACCTTTGGTTCTGTGGATCCACTAACTCCTGAAGGAGGAAGTTTGAAGGCAGCTCCATGGTCCCTATAAGGTTCAACACACTCAGTGGACTGGCAGCCAGGACCGGAGTACTGTCACCCTCCAGGTCTATGTTGCTGCTTGTATCCACTGCGCCCTCTAGTGGATACCTGGAGGATCCAGAATGGAAGACACACACACACACACACACACACACATACCTCACAACCCTCACACTAGCACCAGGGTGCCCAAAGTTGGTCCTGGAGGACCGGCATCCTGTATGTTTTAGTTTTCTCCCTGGTGGTAGTAACAACCTCGTCAGGATGTCAATGTTCTCCTTAAGTTTTCTACCAATCCATCATTTGATCCAGGTGCGTTAAACCAGGGAGAGAACTAAAACATGCAGGATGTCGGCCCTCGAGGGCCAACTTTAGACACCACTTCACTAGCACTTAGCTTCATCCTCCTTCAAAATGTTGAACTTTGATAAAATACATTCTGATCGTTCACATTCCGATAACACATTTGTTTAATCGGAAACAAAATGTTTGTGTGTTCATTTCACATGATTCCTGTAAATGAGTTTGTCAGATGACAGCAAAGTGGGACATGACACATGACAGAATTAAAGTATCACATTCTGTATTTATTTATTTTAAATTATTCTATTTCTCCATATTAGGAGAAAGATTAAGATAATTAAGATTTGTTTTTCCGCTAGCAAATTATAAAATCATGATTTTTAAAATGACTTTTATTTACTTGGAGGAAACCACACCACTCCTTAAAACATCAGAGCCATGCACTGTGGTAGGAAGTTGGTAATCGCTTTATTGTATATTCAAAGCCTTTAATACCAATGTTAACCTTTTCAGACCCCTTACTTCTGGCCATCACAGCAATGGGTTCCAGAGGACTCTGATTATGGTAGGTGAAGTGTTTCAATGAGAAGTGTTGCTACCCAGAATAGTGATGATGGATGTTGTGTGTCCCTGATGAGCCTGGATAAACTAAACAGTTAGCGTTAGTTAAAGGGATAGTTCAGATAGTTCAGTTAATATTTTTAAAGCGAGGTTGTGTTTAAAGGTTATCAGCTGGTTTTGATTTCCCTGCAGTAAAAAACAGTCCTGTCTTTTGTTATTATGTGATGTTTGAGGTTTTTTATTTTTCATTTTCAAATTTATTTCTTGAGATTTCTGGAATCATCATTGCCATTTAGGTCTTGCCATATTTAGTTCATTTCTCTGTGTTCATCATTGTTGATGGTGTCTCACCACATCAGTTCATTGCTTTGTGTTTAGTTGATCTGTTCTTCTCTGTGTGTGTTGGTTTATTCTCCTATATCAGTGTCAGGCAGTTTAGCATTTTCATTTGTAGATCCATCTGTGAGTAAGATGAGCCTCATCTGGGTTCATTGTGTTAATTATTCGCTTTCCCTCCTCAGTTCCCCTGGTTCCCGTATCCTTGATCACAGGTTGCTTGACCTCCCCTGTGTTTAAGCTCCCTGAACACACTGTTCCTCTGGTCTCCATGTCATGCTAACCTTTTTTAAGTTGAAAGTTCTGTTTGCCAATTAAAGTTAAGTTCAGCTAAGTAGTGAGTATAGCACAGTTAAACAACATGACAGTTCAAAGTTCTTTAAATGATGAAAACATAACACAGCCTCATGTTTTTCACTTTTTTTCCAGCCATTTACCTGGCAAAGAGGAACATCCGTAAGAAAGGCATGCTGGAACCCTATGAGCAGGTACCTGTGCTGTGTGGGCCACACCATGATTTTGATAACACACACATCTAGAAGGGCCATGACACAGGGACGATGCTAGTGATAAGTCTCTGTTAGTCATTAGCATCTTGGGGCTTGTTCCCATCATTAAATTGAGCTGTCCAAAATGTTACCTTCCCCCAAACCTAATCTGCTTCCCAATGATTCCATGTCTCAAACTGAGTAGATTACAGCATAGATGTGTTTTCAGGATGTTAAATCTGTTGTGTTTTTTCTCTATAATAGATGCATCATGAGACTCACCTGGTCCACACTGTCACCCTGTTTGTCTTTTAAACAGGTAGATTACAACCACCTCCATGAGTGGCTGAACCACAAGTGGGACTTTATTGTAATGCAAGCCACTGAGCAGTACAAGTAAGTGACCTGGGTATGCCTTCATACATGCTTTTAGAAAACAGACACACCACCCAGTTCTGATGGCCATGGCCTTCAGATCTGTGTATTCTGGAGCTGACATGTTTCTGGAGCCACCCAGAACACAAGCTGCTCTATAAATCACTGAGCTAACCATTTCAAAAAGCGTGTTAGAATGAGAAAAACTACACAGACTTAGTCTAAGAATGCTTTATGATGATTAAAGTGAAAGATCTGCTTTCACCTTGTGGCCATTTGATCAACAGAATGTTTTGAGAGAAAGCTCAGTGAAAAGGCACTTATTTCATCACTGTCTCTTTAAAGATAAGCGATGCTTAGGTACCTTTGCCTAGTTCAGCAAACAACATCACTCATTAGTGCCTTGGTGAAGTAATCAGGCAGTATTTCATGTTATTTTTCATTTCATGTCATTTTTCATTCCTCTTTACAATTATGTGTGACTTTAGATTGGCTCTGATTGGCTGTTTTTGACCACGGCTGATGCATTTCTGCAGATGGCTGTAGGATCACAGATGATCTGTCTCATCTTATATTGCCACCACAAAGTGACAGTTTTGACAAAAAAACAAAAAAAAAAAAAACAAAAAAAAACACTGTTTATAAAAGTTACATACTAATGCTTTAAGAATAGTCCTGACATTAATATGCTCACATCACTGAAACCTGTGGTGTGAACATACATATGAAAGACAAGCATGGTAAACATCTGTCTTCAGAATGTGAGCATCTTCACCGTTTTCAAGTTTTTAACAACATCTGTTATTAAGTTGAACATGAATAGACATGTATGTGCCTCCTTGCTTGCTGTTTTTTGTGTTTCATTTCTTTGGAGCTCTTCTATGTTTCCTTTGCTTCTGTGTTTTCCAGGGCTGGTAGAGACAGGAACAAGGCAGACCGAGTGGTCTTTGACTGCCAGGAGAGGGCCTTTTGGATCGTGAACAGGCCTCCGGTCAGTTTGTCTCATTCTCTCTGTATGTTTGGAAAAACATCAGTCATAACTTTACAGCCACTCAGTGATGGTTCATGTGTAACAATAATAGCTTCTGAGAAACATCAAGGACCAGTCCATTCTCTAATATTGATTTATCTGGACTGATAGATAGATATAAAGCTGTGTCCAAAAAATCCTCATAAATGTGTTTTCAGAAGTGTAAACTTTAACTGAAATATTAATGTTAATCATGTTAATCAGATCATAAAGGATATCTAATGTAAGTTAGATTTTTCATTAACTTGTATTAATCACACCTTACCATACATACAATACTGTACCATACAGCACATATCACACCATCAATCCACACAGTGCAATCTATGAATAGACATTTTATCAATGACCTTCTAATGTTAAAAAAATCATTGAACATTTTCATGCTTTTGTCTCTTTACAAAGATAAGAAAGGTTTAAAAAAAAAAAAACTCAAAATGTGTTGGAAAGAGTTTCTCCTCAGTGCAGAACATTGCAGCTGTGTTTTGATTTAAAATGCAGGATTTTGAACTAGTTTGGCAAATGGATTTCACCCCCAGAAAATCCCTTCAACAAAGGGAGGCTAAAACTCCATTAGATTAAGAACAACACTTGGTTTGATGGAGGGACTTCCTCCCATAATGCATCCTGAGTCCACTTTGCAAGCTGGTGGTTGGAAGCCATTAGTGGTTAGCATGAGTCGGCATGAAAATCCAGACTGAACTGCATACAGCCTCACACAGAGCACTCACCACTTCAACTTTTACACTTCTAAAGTGCAGATCACAAACTGCTTGGTGATTTTTATGTCACCTGTCAGAGGTCAGAATGTTATGGCTGACTGGTTCATATAATCCCAGACTAAATAATTATATTCTCTATATGTTTTTGCTTGTCCAGCGCCGGACTCACAGTGCTTTGGACGTTGGCCCAGAAAGGCTTATTAATCCCAATGTAGAAGAGGTAACAGGTCAGTACACACACACACACACACACACACACACAAACACATCTCATCCTGTGTCTTTGTGTTTGAAGCAGAAATATCACATCTAAAACTGACTATAATGAAACATTTTTACTAATCTCTTTTTCTTGTTGATTTGTTTGTTCTTCTTTCAAACAGATCATCTTAATATGAAGAGATGAAGGTGTAAAGTTTGACTGTATTCACTCTGTGCGGTCCAAAGGTCTCAAAGTGCATCCAAAACTGTTCTGTTTCTGTCAACATCTCAGCACAATTTCAGATCATCTCTGATGAGATTAGAGATCAGTGACAAAAACACTGAAAACAAATGTTGAAAATGAAAGACAATTTTAAATTCAAATACATTTGTCAGAACAAATGTATTTGAAACCAACTTTAATCTTAGACTTTTGGACGTCACTCTGTGCATATGATGTGGTGCCGTGCTCCGTTTAGCTCCTGAAGACATTAAAGCTGTAAAAAGTTATCAACAACTTTATGATCAAGTATTAGTTAGAATTAGAAAGACAGTGGTGTAGTTCTAGTTCCAGAAACAACCTTTTCTACAGGTTTCAGATTTTTGTAGCTCCACAGTGTAAATTCATCACCCAGTACTGCTGTTCTGAGCGTTATGTGTTGTGTTCAGGTTTAGAGCTGTCTGTTTGTGCTTTACTGTAAATGAGGCCAGGCTTGTGTCATACATTCCTCCATATTAACCAAAAACTTTAACATATTTCATTGGGTTATTACATGACAGACAAACATAAAGTGGAGAATAATTATGAAAGGCACATGTTTTTATTACAAATAAAAATCTGAAAAGTGTAATATGTATTTGGCCTTCCTGAGTCGATACTTTGTAGAACCAGGTTTAGTTTCAGATCCGTTCCACTGGATCGGATCAGACCTGCTGTGGGTTTATGGTTTCTGTCAAGTCATATTGGATCTATTCTGTTTCTGTTCATTCAGAAGTTTATTTAGGAGTACCACACTAAAGGGGGATAGATACAACCTTTTCTACAGGTTTCAGATTTTTGTTTCTATAATATTTTCAAAACCATGTTTCATTTCTATTTGTGTTGTAACTCTGCAGTACCTTGTGTTGGTTTGTCAGTAATTCTATTAAAGTACTGAAGTAAGATGTTGCAACATGACAGAAACGAAAATCTGAGGGGATTTTAATACTTTTCCATTCTATTTCAAAATGTTCCATAATGATCTATATCTTCCTTCCTTCCAGAAAATCACCTTTGACCAATACAGACGGGTCGTAAGTTAAAGCACCTAACATGTTTTAATAACTAGGCTCATTAGTTTATTTAGCAATATGGTGTAGAAAATCATTGAAATCACTGAGATTTTATTTTCTCCAATGTAATAAATAACATTTTGTGTTCATATTTTTTAGAACATTTTCTACCAGCAAGCCATCATGAGATCCAAGGTCAAATCTAGTGTTTCACTGGGAGCGTAAGTTCTTCTGGTTCTGTTTTATTAGAAACTTGGCAGGTAGAAAGAGAGTATTCAGAAAATAAAAATCTGCAAATCATCCAATTAACTGATTATTCATAAGGATAATTGAGAGATTAATCAATTAATTGTCAGAATGATCAATGACTAAAATAATTATTTCTAGCTCCAATTATAGTGTTTGTTTCCCTTTGATTTAAAACACCAGATATTTGCAGGTGTTTATGAATTTTTGCAGCAGTGTGAAATAGGTTGAGTTGCTGTTGGTGGTGAAGGTCAAACTGTGCTGACATTCCTGCAGGTTGGTCAAATACATCACCTCCTACAAAAACCATGATGCTTTCCTGGCTCCTTGTCTACCCAGCAACCCGTGGGAAACGGACCACGATGCGTACTGGACTCTTAACATGAGAAGGTAAACACGACTAGAAAACAAAACAAAAAACCCATCTGGACTGGTAAGTAGTTAACAGGATGCTTGCTGTAATCACAAGGCTGACTGTTTGCTCCCAGAGTCGATGTTCCCACTAAAATGCGAGTGGAGCGCTGGTCCTTCAGCTTGTTTGAGCTCCTGACTGACCTGAGAGGCCGAGACGATTTTAAGATCTTCCTGAAGAAGGAGTTCAGTGGTACGATGCTGCAGCTTTATGTATCTTCAGCTCTGCATGTGTGTTAGGGCTGAAATGATTAATCAGATTAATCATAACAAATTGATTATTGAAATAATCCTCAACTGATTTAGTAATCCATTAATCCTTTTCTAAAGGCCATTTGCTGAAAGATCACGTAGTGCACTGTAAAACATTTGAGCCGCATTTAGTTGTCTTGAATCTTCTATTCTTTAAGTCAAATTAATTTAGCGAGTTTTAGGTTTTGAACCTAAATGTGAGTTTATGAAAGATAAACTTACAGCAGTAAGTTGTGTTAACTTTTTAGTCATTTTGTAAAACCTCTAAGAGTTTAATAAACTAGAATTTTTAGGTTAGCGCTTAAAAACAAATCCTGAAAGAATAAAAAGACAGGAGTGGGAACTATTTCCCAGAGTGCTTAGGGGCGCATTTTTGTATTCTGTGTTACGTTGATCTGACTCTTGTGTGTTATTAAGGCAAATGCTAATTTTAATGTGATGTTTAATAAAATTCATTATCTGTTTGTTCTGTACTCCAGGGGAGAACCTGGCCTTCTGGGAAGCAGCTGAGGAACTGAAGTGGGGCACAGCCTCCTCCATGTCAGCCAAGGCCGAGTCCATCTTCAAGTAAGCCCAAAAACGGGCCATCTATGACCACATAGTTGATTTCAATCACTTTTTGTTTTACTTTTATCTTTATTATTTATAAATGTTTGAGAAATCCTTGAATCTCCCATGACAACCATTCAGAGGAACCTCAGTATTTGCTCATATATATCCACACAGCTCCACCTCAGAACTGCTTCTGATGATGAGCTGAAGAAAAAGTGAAAGAAAGAGTAATGGTATCTTAAAGAGACGGAGTCCAGTTTGAGGTCAAATTTCTTTTAAGTCATAATTGATATAATTTGATACATACAGCATTTTTACAGAACTGAAGATAACATAGCTATTTGATTGTTCTATAAATGGGACTATGTGCTGGGAAACACATAGTACTGCCTTTTTGCCTGTGTTATAACTCTGTGCATTTATTTGCCTGCCTATGTAGGTGTGATGATTCTGAGCTGGTGTCATCATGAATCATGTGTTCATGCTAACAGGACCTTCCTGGCACCGGGCGCCCCCCGTTGGATCAACATTGATGGCAGGACGATGGGCCTGACGGTGAAGGGCCTGGAGCATCCGCACCGCTACGTCCTGGAGGCGGCTCAGACACACGTCTTCATGCTCATGAAAAAGGTCAGGCACTTTAAGATCTTCTGCTAATGTTGACGGATATTCTTCACTTGGACAGTTTCAGTCAGACCAATACAATGGCATTCAGATAATTATATTAATATTGCATATACAGTGAAGGGACGGCATCCACTGTGTTAAATCAGAAACTTCAAATCCGTGGCACTGACGTTTAGGTTGTGTTTGAAATAACAGTTTTTTATTTATATTTTTTATTTTGTACAGGACACATTCTTCCGTTACCTCAAGTCGCCAACGTATAAGGAGATCCAGAAGAAGGCGCTGAGCCCTGAAGCCCATAACTTCAGGTGTGTAAGATTTCAGTAAGGTTAATTGCAACAGAACTGTCAGGATCCTGGGCTGTTTGAGTTGTTTTGGGTTTGTTTATTACTCTGTGTTCATTCGTCTCTTTCTTTGATTAGCTCAGCCTTGTTTTGGGCTTTAGTTCAGTCCTTCTTAGTGAATCAGGTTATGTTTATTTCTTGTGTCTAGTTATTATGTCTTAATTATGCTCCTTTCATAGCCCCACATGTGCTCTCTCTCTCCCCTCACACCTATAATCATTCAGCCAATCAGTCTTTTGTTTCTTGTTCAGTAATCAGGTTTCCCAGTATTTACACGACCCTTTCTCAGTCACTCCTGCCTTTTTTCTGCCGTTTCATTTAGCTGGACTGATATGAGGGCAAAAAAAGTTTGCAGACCCCCGTCTCACTTGTGTTTGCATTCCCGCTGCAGTCCAGCTCAGCTGGAGGAGAACGCTCGGAACCGGAGCGCCGGCATCCATCCCATCATCCTGTGGCAGCAAGAGGAGGAGGAGAAGGCCAAGGCCGCAGCCGCCTCCGCTCCAGTCGACGTCAAGGCGGTGATGAGCAAAATAGACAGAAAGAAGTAGAGACAGTAGACGCATGTCTGATGTTGTGAATGCAACTTTAATTTTATATAAAAGGGACTCTCTTGGATTATAAAATATGACTTAGTAAATGTTACACATCCACACATTGTGTTGAATCTGAATATAGATTGCAGGTCTGAGCTTTGAGTAAATTTGTCAGAACTTTATCATCATTTCTCCTCCAGCTTCTTCATGCAGCATACAGTAAGGACTAGAAGAAACAATATGTTGTGCATGATTACAGCCATAAGCTTGATTGTGTTTATGTCACAGAATAAGACATGTCTATGACTTTGTCTTATTCTGTGGGGGAGAGAAACGAGACATGAGTTTCAGTTTTTTCTAATAGAAAATAGAAAATCTGAAAAGTGTACCATGAGTCAGAACTGTGCAGGGCTTCTGGGTAATGTATTTTCTGGTTTTGAACATTGACAGCCGGACTGACTTTCTTCCTTTCAAAACAACTCAAACTGAGTCTGATTGGAAGAAGAACATCTATGAACATCAGCTTTCCAACCTCTATTACAGTCCAACCTATAGTAGAAAAATTTTGCATGAATAAATTTAATTTCATTTCAAATTTCATAAAATCTTAAGAGGAAATCTGGAACTAAAGTATAAATCTTACCATGCTGGTAATCA
This sequence comes from Poecilia latipinna, assembly GCF_001443285.1. Taxonomy (NCBI): domain Eukaryota; kingdom Metazoa; phylum Chordata; class Actinopteri; order Cyprinodontiformes; family Poeciliidae; genus Poecilia; species Poecilia latipinna. The sequence goes on along the minus strand of NW_015113109.1, from coordinate 231,457 downwards.
TCTGCCCACCTTTAACATTTACAAGACAAGCAGAAACTTTCTTTCCTGGACTACTGAAGTCAATCCAAGTACAGAGACTTAAAATTCAACTACATCCATTCAAAATGCATTCTATGACCTTCATCCTTTATAAGGCAATACAGTCAAATGCAGTTTGAAAATCCAAATAAAGTGATCCATGTAAGGAAGCCTAATAGCATCAAAACAATGACTTTACAGCAGTTTGTGATGTTGAACATGTAGTCTCCTGGACGCTGGTTATTCTCTAAAAAACCTCTGAGGTCACAAACAGAACAGCTCAAGGAAATGTAACCAGTCACGCTTTGGTCTCTAGAATCTAAAACAAATCCACGTTGAAGCTTCAGGTCATAATATGACAAACATGGGAAAGTTTGTGGGGATGAAATAATCACTGTAGAAGCAGAAAAAAGACATTTCAAGTCATAAATATAAAATACTGCTCACTATTTCATGCTGTAGATTAGTTATTATTGTTATTCACTGTGATTTTTGACATGAAGTGATGGAATCAGTTCATGACTTTTAGTAGATTACACAAATGATCAACTGTAATAACATATTGTTGCTGCAATATGTTCATAACATTTATTCTGTAAACACAGATGTCCACATCACTGGACTGTGTAGCTAATATGTATAACAGCATGTTAGTGGATTTACATGTAAAACGTCTGTCCTGTTAGCTACAAACTTGTACATTATATAACCTGGAGAATGCTGTAAATGTAATAAACTGCAGCGGTAGAAGAGCTGTCTGAAAGTGTCTAACAGACTGAGGGTTTTCTCTCCAACTCTGCAATGACTGGAATCAAAGAACCCTCAATCAAAGTCGCTCTGTCCTCACTCCTGCTGTGGTTGTTCCCAAGTTTCTGGTCGTTTCACTCAGCTTTCCACTCTGACCTGCTCCAAAGGTGTACTTAGTTTTCACAGCTTTCCCACTTTGGCTTTCTCTAACCTGCTCTTGAGGTTAGGTTTAAATAACGTTAGAATTCAATAAACAGCATTCTGAACTGAAAGAGGGTGTACTTTCTTTCCTCATATTCCTTCAGTAGTGCAGTCAGCTGTTTGAACTAGGGGTGCACCGATTACTGATCCTTAAAAAGCCTGATCTGATGATTCCAATTTTGGGCAATACTGATTTTTTTGTCTGAAATGTTGATAAATATAGTACGATATTCGCTGACTTGGCAGTTAGGTGACTATTGGAAACTGTGAACCTGCAGACATGACCTGGTGGGCGGGTCAGTCAGTCAGACTCTCTCAGGGCAGAACAACAGAAGACAGTAGGCGATTTTTAGACGTTTGCTGACGTAGATGAGATTGGTGGATAAGATCAGTTTCACATGTAAGCATCGGCCGATCACTGATCTCCCAAAATGGAGGGAATCAGGGTCGATTTATTGCTGCACCTCTAGTTTGAACATCAGAAGCAGGTTTTTGATTGAATAAAGTGAATGAAATCACACAGAAGGCAGACGTCAGAAGACAACGTTTTGTTTACTATACAGTGTTTTTACAAAATCTACGAGGCAAACAGAAAAACCAACACAGGGCTACTTGGCCATGCCAGACAGCCAGCTGAGCTTGAACAGAGAGGGCGCCGTTGAGTCCTCGTCCTGATCGGCCAGCTGCCTGAAGAGACTGCCCGGCCGGAAAACATCATCACTTCCTGCTGCGGAGGACTGAGGAGCCTGCAGAGGGAGGACAGAGGGGCCGTCATGCTTGGGGGAGAGCTTCTTCTGAAGTCTGTTTATTGTTAATGTTCAATGAAACCAGAACACGCCAGGCAGTTAGTGACTCCAGGTTAATATTAGATCTGATCAGTGAGTCTATTCCTCCATGTGGGAAGGAAAACCTTCAAGCAAAGCATTCAAACAAGGTGATGCTTCTGTAGCTTCATAAAGCAGAACCAGGTAAAACAAGCCAGAGATGAGCCAAAACATTATGACCACTCATATATGATCAGGATGTAAGTCTTGATTGTTTAAAACTGAGCGTGAACTTGGGCCTTGTACACATGTAGCTGGGTCTTTATAAAAAGAAACACTTCATCACAATGTTTTAAAAAATAAAATTGTTCACATCGGGATAGGTTTCAGGAATATTTTTATCCACACGAACCTGCTCAGCCCACCCCGATGATTTAAAGGGGCAGTAATATGTGTTTATGTAATATGTGTTTTTCAGACACATGGTGCCATTTTATAACACAATCAAGTTACTGTGCTACCTTCAGTTGTTATAGAAATGCTATTTATATCAAATATGACAAACAAAATTTGACCTTGTAATTGAACACATTGAAATTGGGCCTCTGTCTCTTTAAAAACTCCTGCTCTTTCTGGAACTCCACCTTCAGGAAGTCATCACAACAAGGCTCCTCTATTAACCCTTTAACAGCGTTTCACTGAGAAGTAGCTCATATAAAGATATGCAGTTTCACCAGGTGTTTGCTAATTGCTGCTGGCTAGTCTGAAGGACCTGAGTGAGGGAGTTTAAATGGAGGGCTGCTCTGTGAAGAGGAAGCTCTAAAACCTGGAGACTTCTGTTCGAAGGAGAAGCTGCGCCTCAAAGGTGGGGCTAGGTCCATCCAGGCATTTTGCTGAATGGTTGCCATGGAGATTAAAGGATTTCTCAAACATAAAATGGAAGAATAAAATCAACCCTCCAGGTATGTTTTTGATGAGGGAATAATATTATAACATGATGTAAAGCTAAAAAAAAGTACATAATGTTTCCCCTTTAAGCATGCCAAGCCCATAGGGGGCAGTGTAGCTCGAAACTAAAACCTGTGTCAGCCAATTAGATTGCTTCAAAAACAACCATGACTTCCTGTTAGGAATTAAATATGGCACCAGGAGGTTCATTTGAGTGTACAGATATAAAGGTTGAGCAACTTTCATTTTTAGTGATATTAACCTGAGATTTTGCGTGGGTGAAGGATCAAAGCACAAAAAAGTTTATTCATTTTCCCAGATAGTCGGCCTTAGTTTAGGAAATGGAGCCCAGTTCTCATGGCTCTGCTTGGTGTGGCCATAAAAAGCAGATGGTCAAAACATTTTTTGATTGACCCAAGAAAAATGATTGATGAGTCAGATAATGATGATCCCTGACTTAAGGCGGTACGAAGACTGGATCGGCTCGTTCAAACAGTCTTCTTAATGTTTCCAACATAGACCAGGATGAAAATACAAAGAAGTGATGAAGAGCACCCACACTGCCACTGTTCCAACTAAATCAAAGCACAACCAAAACACACCCAGACAGAAACAACTCTGATAAACTTGCCTGAAGGCTTCAGAATCTCAGAATCTCTGGGAGGAGAGAGAGTGTGACAAAAAACGCTTTATGCAGATGGAACAAAAAAAAGAAAGAACATCACTCTGTGGCTGTCAGTAAATGAAAATGTCCTCTCTCAGAACACACTCGGACCCAGAACAGCTTCAGCACCCCGACCCCTGCGGCTCCAGAACTTACCAGGTTCTGAGACTTGTCCGATCCCCTGGAGGAGGAGGTGGGTTTGTGAGCATTTGACATGCTGAGAGGTAATAACCCGAACCTGCAACAGACAGGACCTGCTGATCAGACATAGACCACAGGAACCAGACAGACACTGACTATCATGCAGTGATCATGTAACACCTGACAGGTGAAGTCATCAGCTCTGATAGACTCAATATTCTAGGTCAGTTTTCATATTTAAAAGAGCAGTGTTATACGTTTTCCAGTCATATATTCTGATTTCATAGCACAATTAAGTAACTATGTCACCTTCAGTTGTTATAAAAATGACAATTTTAAGTTATATCTCAAATATAATGTAAACAAAATGTTACTTCCTAATTTATCGCCTTGAAATTGAAGAGCCTCTGTCTCTAAAAACTTCTGCTCTTTCTGAAACTCCGCCTTCAGGAAGCCATCACAACAACGTTTTTACCAGCGTTGGTCTGAGAAGTAGCTTCTATAATGAACTCAGCAGATTCTCAGTTCCACCAGGTGTTTGCTAATTGCTGCTGGCTAGTCTGAAGGAGCTGAGTGGAGGAGTTGTGATGGAAGGCTGCTCTGTGAGGCAAAAGCTCAAAAGTTTGGAAACTAGGTCCACTCAGGTATTTTTCCACACCTGAATGGTTACCATGGGGATTAAAAGATTTCTCAGACATGCATGAAAGAATCAAGGCAACGCTCCAGGTATGTTTATGAAGCGGCAATAACATTATAACATGATGTAAAGCTCAAAAAGTAGATTTTACAATATACTGCCCCTTTAAAGAAAACTGAGAATCTGCATCGGTGACTGGTCAACGTCTGACTGAGAACAAAACATTTCACTTCCTGTTTACTGACGTTCGTGTCTGACCTGATCTGACTGCTGGCCAGTGGCAGAATGTTGTAAGGCTCCTGGGAGTTGACAGTGCTGCTCCGCGGTGCAAACTGCTTCTCCGAACCAGTCAAGAGGCCGAGCAGCACCTGGAACACGCAAACACATGACAGCTACTGGAACATGTGAACAACAGCCTCTTCTCATGAGTGTTGCACACACACGTCTGAGACATCAGGATGCTTCATTACTGTGTCGTTCTATGTGCATGGCAACAGCATACCGAGGTCCTCTGGGACAGACGGTTGAGATTGGCGTTCAGCGGAGGTGTAAACACATCCAGGTCAAAGGGGTCAATGAAGTTTTCCAGCCAATCACATATCTTGTGGAATCTGGAAAATAAACAGGACACAATGTTTAAATAGGAAAAAAAAAACAATTAAATGTGGTTTAAGTTTGATTTGTTGGACTGAACATAAAAACATTCCAGTCAGTTAAATGGAGTGTCTTTTCTTTTCTCGTCACTGTGCAGCACATCATGCGATCCGACGATGTTTTAATACTTCAGTTCTTTCAGAAGTCAGACTTCTCTCTAAAAGCAGAACTTGGAACCACATCGTTTTAAAGCTTTGATTTTGGGCGTTTCTCCATGTTTAGCTTTGAAAACAGTCCCATATGGACACACTCCGATTTTTTCAAGCTTTTAATGTTTGAAGTGAATCCAGTCTTGAGCTAGTAGCTAGCTAGCTACCAAAACCCCGCTCCAGGGCAGACCTACCTCGGGTCCTGCTGGGATCTGGAGGTCTTGCCCTCCTCCACTCTGCTGGCCAGTGTGGTGTTAAGGTAACGAAGGTCGAACAACAACTGCAAGGCTCGGTTCTGAGTTATGGGGAGGACGCCCTCCTAACGAAAGGGAGAAGAGAGAAATTCAGAGAAGAAGAATTTGTGTCTCACAAATTACTTACTAACTCACCATTTTTGTTGTAATTTGAGGGCCAAATTACAACAAATGGAAGACTTATTAAATAATTGTTTGAATGTGTTGCTATTTTTAAAAAATTGGAAATAAACAGATGAAATTGTTTTCACTTGCTGTTTGAAGCAGCAAGTGTCTCCCTAACCCCACCCACTGAGTTTGATGGGTCAGGTTGACAGCTTAACTTAATTTACGATGTATGTAAAATAATTGATTAAATCATGAAATAATTATATCTTGTTTTTAAAATAATACCAATACTTTTAATGGAGTCACAATATTAATTCTATATTTAATAAGTTATTTTTGTAGTGATTTCCAATTTTGACCTGAACCTTCAAAGCCACATAAAGACCGTTACAAAGTCGGCCTTCTGTCACCTGAAGAACATTTCCAGGTTTAAAGGACTAATGCTAAGGCAAGATCTAGAGAAACTGTCTTGTTGATTAAGTGTGCTACAGAATTAACTTGACTTGAACGTTTAGCAGAAAATCAACTCTGTCAAAACATGTGTTCCTCACCGCGTCCCGCTGCTGCTCTGCCAGGACATCGTAGCGATGCAGAACTTGACCAAGACAGGACTGAAGCAGCTCCTGTAGGGTGGGCCGGGGAAGAGCATGACCTCCGACCCTGTTCACCTCCACGCACAGCTGGAACAGCAAAGACTGCACAAACCAGGACGCCTGACAGAACACAAGACTCAGAGTCCGTCACGTGAAACGGCAGCAAATCAGAGAACCTACTTCCTGTGACATCATTCTGACCTGAACCGGAAGGCGGATCTTGGACGTGATGCTGTTCCCTGATTCAGACTCTTCCTGGATTTCCAGATCCTCCCAGTTTGTTGTGGAGCTCAGAACCGCACCAGCAGACTCTGCCAGCAACGCGGTGCCAAACGTCTCCATCAGCCCCTGTCAAACCAAGGCCGCGATGAGCAACACATCAGCACAGCACTGAGGCTGAACCTGTCCACACATAGCCAGATATCTGGGAAACAGAATATTTTGATACGATTTCATCTTTCATGCACATTTAGTGTCCATTTAATAGCACTAAAAATGATCAACAATGAAACCTCCAACCAAGACTTTGTGAATTCTCCTTTTTCGCGTTTGCGTGGGGACGTTGAAACCTGAGATTTAGAAGTAAGCGCACGAAGGTCTGCAACAAATAATGCGGCGTGACGTCACATATGTGACCAGTGTTACTGCTTGACCAGTACCAATGGTCACATAGTGGAGGAGAAATGGCTACTATCAGAAAGCTGATGATTTTTACATTGTTTCTGATGTTAGATCCAATTCACTGAGTTGCCAAGTACAGAGCTGATTGGAGGTCAGCTGTTTTATCCATCTTTCCCAATATGGACACACTGGCTTTAACACGACTCCCAGTCAACATCATCTTGTGTTTTATTAACTTTATATTCTAACACTGTATTTAAAATTAGTTCAGTCTCTCTCTCTGTTCACACAAATGAATTTCCTACTATGTTTAATTTCTCGCAGAAAGTCGCAGTTAATTTGAAGGATTGTGATTGGCTGACATAGGTTTATGTTTTCCCATTGTTTTAAACAGGCCAAACCCATAGAGGGCAGCTCTATGGGTTTGGCCTGTTTAAAACAATGTAATTCAGCAGGTAGGTGTGGATGACCATGTTTCTTAAACCGATAAAGACCCGGCTATGTGTGGACTCAGCCTGAGACTTTATGTTCTGACGGGTTCTGACTTCTGAGAGGGTGGAGCTCCAGATGCGGTAAGCGTCCATGCTGCAGCCAAGAAGCTCCTCCTTCAGCTCCGCCCACTTGGCCTGCGCTGGGCTGACCTCTGGGGCGGCTTTGGGTTTGCCCAGCTTTTTTCCCTGCCTGGGGGTCCCCTTGGCTGAGGCTTCCCCGGGTCCCCGACTGCCCAGGATGCAGTGCTTCAGGCTGGGACAGAGCTCGCCCACGGACTGGCACAGCCTGGCCATAAACAGGACGGAGCTGAGGCGGGTCGGGGCGGAGCCCAGCTCGGAGCGGACCGATAACAGGATGTGGCGAACGCAGGCCACGCAGCCTTCGCGCAGAGCTTCCTCCACCGCTGCCGAGTCCGTGTAGCGGTTAAACGAAGAGGAGTCCAGAGGCCCGCTGGAAGTCGGCGCAGCCAGGATAGAGTCGGATCCTGCCGAGAGCAGAAAAGCACATGGAGGTCAGCAGACCTCACCTACAGCAAGCTGCATCATTCAGACAGTTTGTTGCAGCTTCTGTGGTTTACAGAGATCAGAGATCAGGAGTCTGGAAAGTTTTCACACCTTGGAAACATGTTCACATTATATCACATTTATTTTATTTGACACAGGAGTATGGAAATGTGAAGTGAAATGAGTAAGATGCATGAGTTAACACATTTTGTATTTTTGTACCAAAAACTGAAGACTGGTTTTCAGCCCCTGGACTGTCCAACCAGGCATTTCTTTATGACTTTAATATTGCAATGATTATTGTAGAGTTATACAGCTGTGCTCATAAGTTTACATACCCCGGTAGGACTTTTTATTTTTTTTAACCATTTGTGGGAAAATATGAACAAAAACACAAATGGTCAGTGGTTGGGAGAAGTCATTTATTGTCAAATAAATGTGTTTATTCTTTTAAAATCATAATGAGAACAGAAACTACCCAGAGCCTCATCCAGTAATACCACCAAACACTCCAGGCTGTCAATGTTAATCGGGGCAATACACAGTATAGGGACTATGTAAAGTTTTGATCAGGTACATTTGAGTAGTTTCTGTTATTATTATAATTTAAAAAGAGTAAACAAAGTTACAATAAAAGGCTTCATGATTAACCATGAGTGAAAACAATGTGCGTTATCATTTATATTCTTTGGAAATGAGGAAAAAAATAATTCTGATAGCGTATGTAAGCTATGAATCAGGGATACCTGTGTCCTGTGATGGGAGGTAGTGCTGGAGGTCGTCCAGTCTGGCTCTCAGCTTTGCATCCAAAGAGGAGCAGAAGTTCTGAACGCAGGGCGTCAGGGCCTGCGTTTTCATGGCCAGTCCGCTTCTCTGCTGCTGCTGCTGGCCCCGCTGGGCCACACTGACCCAGGCTGCATCGCTCAGCAGGTCCCCCGGAGACTCTGACCACAGGAAGGACGCCACATCCGCCTCGTACTGAGCACTGCGACCGGAGAGCGGGTTGCTGCCGGCGGCGGCCTGGACCGGTTGGCCCTCCAGGTCCCTCACGGCCGAGGTCAGCAGCTGCACCGAGCTTGTTGCAATGGCCTCCGTTTCCTCTTTGGTGATGGTCTTGGGGGTGAAAAAAAGGAAAAAAAATTTAAAGTTTGATCTTACATCGCCAGGACATAATAGGTGGGTAAACAACACAGAAGATTCCAAATATCCTTGAATTTAGAGGAGAACCCACCTGGAGGCGGTGAAGGAAGAGCTGCTGCAGGAAGTCCTCCCACACAGCCAGGGGGCGCCCCAGCAGCTGCTGACATACGTTACCCCAGTGCTGACTGATGGAGTCTGTGGTCAGAAGATCCCACACGGCGTCTCTAATGGCTGCCAGAGCCTTGAGGCTCTTCACGTAGACCAGGAGGGTCCCAACGCCCTGACAGATGTCCTGCTTGCAGCTGAGAACAGAAAAGTTGCAGGAGAAGAACTGATTACCAAACTAACCACATAAAAGCCCCAGTGGAACAGAGGAGTTTGCTTTTGTGAGGAGACAGAAAAGCAGTCCTCACGTATTGATCCACTGCTGCAGCGTGTCCCGGAGCTGCTCCGCCTGGATGGGCTGAGCCAGGGTTCGGAGAGTGGGCTGAAACTCTGTGATGGATGGAGGCAGATACCTGAACCAGCTGCCTGTACTCCACTCCTGCTGCAACACCTTTCTGCCTTTACCTGGCAACACATGAAACCAGGATATCACCTTGATCAATGAGCAACAACTCCTACGCACCCTGAACGGTCCACACGAAGGTAGAAACACGGAACAGGGGGAACAATCAAGTTCAACGGAACAACAGTTTTCATCTAATTGGAACCAACAGAACCAAAGACAGAGAAATAGAGCAGAGAGAGTCTGGCTGTATCTGTGAGGAGGCAGAAAGCCTGGTTACAACGACTGGCTTGACGTATGGGGTTATGTTGAGCTACATCACAATCACATTGCATCTTTTAAATAGCATCTGGAAACGGTAAATACTACATAGCGGAAGCACTGCCTTAAGTACTGAAGAGATAAAAAGACAGACATCAGTGTGTTGAATTTCTGGCTAAACTAATTAAAATGCAGAATAAAGGCCTTTAAATTTGATATTTGAAGTTATCTTGAAAATAACATTAAAATCTCGATTCGTCTCGTTCTTGTGAACTCAGTATCGTGTCTCGTCTTGTCTCATTAGCTTCGAGTATCATAACACCCCTAATCACAAGTCATATCATGACTTCCATGTATCTTGGACCGGGCACAGGAACACATTTAGAGGTGGAGTTGAACTTAAGCAGATCCTACAGACGGTGGCTGTTTGTCCTACCTGTGGGAGTGCAGGAGGTTACATTCTCCAAGGTGGAGAAGAGCATGCCACAGCTGAGGGCGCCCTCTGCTGGCCTGGGAGCCCCTTCAGCAGGCATGTAGAAGACGGCGTAGGCCTGGAAGAGCGTGGTGATGAGCAGCTCCACCAGGCTGCACACCTGGGCCTTGATCCCTGCGCCTGGAGGATGAAAACACGCCACGAGTTGGTTCATTCTCAAAACAATGACAGAAAACCAGCAATTTATCTGAATGTACGCCCACAAGCTGCTGGTGTCTGTGGTCAGAGTGTTTCAGCTCTGCAGTCGGGCTGTTGGGTTAACATGACCCTTGACCTCCACCTGTCCGAGCAAATGACTCCCTCCATTCATCTACAAAAGTATTTGAGGGTAAGAGGATGGTGTTCTTATCCTGCCATTATGACAGACTATTAATGACTTATTGTCATTAATAAATCATTAATAGTGCAATTATATCATCCACCTGCTGCTATAGTAACCAGGGTTATTATAGTTAAAGAAAATGAACAAAATAACAAAAATTGGAACTGAGAAAACATTTTTGCTAACCAAAATAAAAAAAACGTTAATGAATTGGGAAAAACTATAACTATGCTATGTGTTATTAAAACTAATATATGAATACATAAACACAATACAATACTTTGATCTTTCTGAATTCCGTATTTAAAAAATAGCTAAAGTATCAAAAAATAGAAGTAGCACTAAAACTAGTAAAAACTAAACTAAATCATATTTAACTAATAAAACTAATAAAAAGTAACACACAAAAAAACAATTATAACAAACTGAAAACCTAATAAAACTCAACTATAATGAAAAACCCAAAACTATCAGAACCCTTCATTAGCCTGTAACCTCCCATGGCTTCTGGTTCTGTTGGTTCTGTTTAACAGATAATGTAGCCATGCCTGGGTTGGACTATCAGTACCTCTGAATGTGACTACGATTCACCGAAGGAACAGTACCGTGCTGCGGCTGGTTCAGCAGCTGGTGGATGGAGGCCTTCCTGGCCAACAGGAAGTCAGCCAGAGCCTGGCGTGGTGAGCTGTCTTCCAGCAGCATGGTGGAGACCAGGGCCTCAGCGATAGCCTGGTCCGACACGGCACGGCCGCGCAGCAGAGACCTGCTGTCCAGGAGGATGGTCGACCTGGAGGGAGACGGCGTTTAGAGGCGGAGCCAGACATCTGCTGCCAGCAGGAATCTGACCAGTGATTGGCCGATAGGTAACTCAAAAAATCTGATCAGTGAACACAACACATTTCAGTGCTATCATGTTATTTTACTTAACAACCCAGAACAAGAATCAAACATGGAGAACCAACATTTTGCTTTATACTGAGCAAATCTAAAACTCAACCCAGAACAACTGGAACTAGCATTTAGTTTTATACTTACTACTAGTATCAAACATGGAGAAACAAACTTAAGATCCAGAGAAACCCTTATGAGTTTATAAATTATGGACTTATTCTTGTTAAACATGAGGAAGAAATATTTAGTTTTGTACTTTTACCTTTTTGTCTTTCTTTTGGTTTTATTGTATTTCCTTCTAATTCATGTAAAGCACTCTGACCTGCCTTGTGGCTGAAAATACGCTATATAGTAAAATTGCATTACATTGTGCTAATCATAACAATCTTCAGTGAGGAAGTTGTTACTGAAGGACAGAGACTCAAAGTCAGCTGTTTTCAGTGTCAGATGCAAGGATCTACATTCCCTAGGGGTCAATCCATTATCTATATAGCATCTTATATTAGCTGATGCTAGTATAAGATGCTAAAAGTAGTGATAATTCGTAACTTCTTTGTTTTTATGCTGATGCTACACATTGCTGCAATTTTCTCTTTTTACAAGACCTGGCACAACCTTGTCATAATAACAAATTTTGTTAGACAATAAATTGCTTCACTAATTATTGTGATTTACAATAATATTGTTTTCTTTTTGTTTTTCTTGGCTCTAGTGGCCTTTATTTCACAGTAGACTGAGAGGAAACAGGTTACGAGAGAGGGGGAAGACATGCAGCAGAGGTCATCGGGTCGGGACTCTGACCTGTGACAGGCGCCTTGAGGACTGAGGCCTCCTATTGTTGTTTTGAAATTATTTACCGGTAATATATTGATAATAGTATCTTAATGCAAGTTTTCTCTCTCAAAGTCCAATACATTTTAATTTTGCAAAGAACACAACACTGGAATTGGAAGATATTTTAAATATCCAAAATAAAATGCGACGACGAAAGTCAATAAATAAAATGGAAATGAAAACCACGCACAACCAAAGCCATGAATAAAATGGATCATGAAGTCTCTGTAAAGAAAACTGGCCTTCAAAAATAGAAAGGAAATGATCAAGCTCATTTTAATTTATCATGCGATTAATTGATTATTGTGGCAGGCTTAACCTGGAGATTAGCAATCTCTACCACAACACTTCCAAATGCAGGTTGACCTTTTGACCCTCCTTGTACCTGAAGTGTCCAGTGGTGGCGACCTGGCGGACCAGGATGGGGAAGCGGGCCAGCACAGGGCTGTAGAGCCCGCCTGGTGCGGCCTCCAGCTGCAGCAGGCTGTGCAGGTGGCAGCAGAGCAGGTAGAGCTGGGTGGCCTGCAGGTACTGGGCCGCCTCCATGGCGCTCCAGATGCGCTCTGGGATCTCCAGGAGGAGCTTGATCTGGGAGGCCATGGTGTAGAACTTCTCCTGCCACTGCCTCTGGTTCTGGTTCTGGTTCTGCAGCAGGACACAAAGAAACATGATGCTGATGATGATGATGGAAGGATCAGATCTCCATCACCTGAAACTCTTCATGTTGTGACCGGATTGCTTCAGGGTCTGCTTTGAGTTTGGGTCACCGGTACCTCCAGTCTGCTGCCTCCCGCGCCGTTCCTGCCCTGCTTCAGTGTGTGGCAGTACCGCTGCATGTCCTGGATGGACTCCACCACGCTTTCCGAGCACTCCCGCATCTCTCCGATGGTGTCGGCGGCGTCGATCAGATCCCGGTACCGCTCCCCGACCATCTGCCTCAGCTCCTCCTTCTTCTGCTCGATCTCCCCGCGGACCCTGCGTTCAACCCGGCGGATCTCCTCGGTGCTATAGCGCTCAAAGAGAGCCGCCGGGTCCTTGATCTCCGAGATCCGCAGGGCCAGCACGGGGTCCCCAGCCATCATTCCCCACCGACAAGTTCAGCTGGTGACGGAAAACCAACCCGGAAAAAGGTGGAGAGCTACTTCCTGCTTCCACGTAGCAAATGTTGGTGACGTCATATGTGTTTTGCACGTTCATTGGTCAAGAAAATTGTCTGTCAGAGAAGATTTCCGTTCAGGACTCATCCCGCCCACCGCATCCAAAGATAAATAAAAACCTACCAGGAACGTTTAGAAAGAAAATATTACAGAGTTGATATTTGGTTGGATCATTTTCAAGCCTTTTTAAGAATATAATTTATATAAAAGGTTCAGGCCACATAAATGCAATCAGTTCGGTCTCTTATTATTATTATTATTATTATTATTATTATTATTATTATTATTATTATTATTATTATTATTATTATTATTATCACATTATAGAATGTCTCTTAGAGGTGCAAAAAACAGCAACGTTGATAGAAAAAAGAAACAGAACGGGACTGTAAAAACAAGCATATAAAAGTAAATGGAGTATTTAAATAAAAAGAAAAATAGGTAGAATTTATACCATCTATAGCTGACTCCAAATGAGTCTCAGAAACATTTGTTTATATTTCTGTAAACAAATGCAAAGTGGTTCGACACAGTCATCCCGGAGCCCTGATCCTGCCACACCCACTCCTTTACCTGCTCCTGTTTCAGTCAGGAGGGTGGAGCATCAACAGGTGCAACACTATAACAAAAGATCTTCGTACCCGGAAGAAAAAAAACAACCCGTAACAACAAGCGACTCTTCGTACAGGTAGGTTTGACTCTGGTTATTTCAATAAGACTATAAAGAATACGTTTGTATTTACTGAAGAAATTAATATTTAAAAAATAGTTCCGATCTTTCACTGCCAGCAGTCGGATGAATGATAATAACTTCCCCAAAGGTCAGTGCAGGACCCGCGGTGAAGCTCGGTTTAGGTCGGATGCTCCTCAGATATTCGCTCCGTGGTTCCCTGCGGTCAGTGGGGGGTTTCACACCGTGGACTGTTTCACAGAGGGCGGATATCTCGGCTCCGTGTTCTCGCTGCAGAAAGCGGAGGTTCCTTTATGGACCACCAACACATTTGCCCTCGGGAAAAATAAAAAAAATAAAAACAACAACCAGTAGCTTCCAGGTCATGAGCTCTATTGACCCCAAATCAATGCTGAATTGTGCTAATATACTATATTAATTAAAAACACCAATCTTTCATTACAGACATTCTGACGTCCTCAGCATTTCCCCAAAGATAAAGGCGTGATTCACTATACGGCCAGGTTTAAAGATTAAACTTTCCCTAGAATGCCAGAAGGTGTCATCCCTTCAATCCCCTTTCGCACCAATTCTAACTGCAACCCTGACAGGCCGCTGTTGTACTCCTGACCCAACCAGGACAAACCCACTATGACCAGAACTGTTGGCATTCACTGATAAAATGGACGAACATCCACTGGACATAGTGACCAGCACCTGAGCAGCACAGGAAGTTACTCTACATTTCCTTTAATTTCTAAAAGGGAAGAAAAAAATGTCTGTTTGATGTACAGTTGTGAAAAACAAAGTTATGGTGTGAAAACAAAAACAAAAAAAGTTTGGTGGTGGAAATATCACATTGTGGGATGCCAACCACCTCCATTAACAGATTATTAGACTTTTATTAATCAATGTGTTGATATCTAAGCATCAGTACAAGTCACTGTTGATTTTTTCCCCCTTTTAAATAAAGACAATCAGATAATGTGATTTATTTATGTAGAACAGTTGGTGTTTTTACTCCAAGTCATCAGTCTGAACCTCATACTTGTCCATGCCTGGTTCTAAATAGTTCTTACAATAATCCACTTCTCTTGGTTCTGTGTTTTTCTGGGAGCAGACTGGGACATGGATCAGAAGAACATCCAGCAGGAGTTTGAGGACCAGTTCAGCGATGTGGTCTCCAGACTGCAGTCGAAGCAGATGTTCCAGTCTGACTGGGACATCGCTTCTTTTGCCATCTTCTTTATCTTCATTGGTAAGAAGTGTGGCGCTCAAAGCGGCAGCATGCTGGAGTTCAGTTTGGTTTATTAGTGTATTCAAAACAGTGGAAATGTGCAAAAATCAATGATAAAATATGCTTAGAATCAGATTTAGCTTAAGCTAGTTTCCATCAGTACAGCCAGAGCAGGTGATTTAACTACACACTCCAATATCATAATATCATAAGCATACTTTGAAAGTCTCCATAGTCAGTTACTCAGTACTCAAGTAGACTTTTTACCAAATACTTTTTTACTCTTACTCGAATCATTTCTTGGATGGCTACTTTCTACTTTTATTGAGTAAAAATGTTGAAGTAGTGCTTCTTTTACTTGAGTGTGATCTGCTCTACTGAGCTCTGCTAACATCGCAAAGGTTCAAATTATACCTCAACAGAAGTTTGGTTTCCAAAAACACACGTTGGAGGATTCCTTTCCATCTGTAAACCGGTTTTTGTACAAATACTGATGTCTGAACTCTTCCTGCTTCTTGTCACTGTTGTGCACAGGCGTGGTTCTCACGTTGGTCTTGCTGGTTCTCATCCGGTGCTGCTGCTGCGGCTGCTGTGACAATGAAAAGGTAAAAACTCTAAGGTTGAAATCAACAGCACTAATGATTCTGGTATGATGTAAGAGAAGCGCAAAAAAAGCTAATGTTGTAGTTATGTTACACACAGCAAGTATCTTAGGAATGATGAAGCATCATGGTGGCATGCGGGGCCCCGAATGAGAACCTGCTTAGGGCCCCACAAAAGGTTTGGGCCGGCCCTGGCTGGCTTAATGAAAACCTAATATTGACTTTCAGTCACGGATTTAAAAGTATAAATGTTTGTCCATGTGCTGTGCAGCAGTGGTGCAACTACACATTATTCAGGTGGATGCGAAAACATAAATCGGCGCCCCCCACCCCCCCAAGGGAAGGAACGTCAGGGTGAAGGAGCGATGCTCCCCCCTCCCCCGAGGCGACGCTACATGAAGTGTAAAACTCGCTACATGTACCTCGTTATGTGCAAGAGGTGAAGGAGCCCAATGTCATAATTGGCGCGTCGCCCCCTCCAGACGGGGTTTTGGCGCCCCCTCTGGTGCTGCGCCCCTATGCGTTGCATAGGCTGCATACCCACTTTTTGCGCCTCTGCTGTGCAGTATCTGCACCGGTTCTTGGTCTGGGCTCCTTGTGCTTGAGTTCCTCCATCAGGGCAGCGAGGCGGGGAGGAGACCGGTCCGGTTCTACTGGGGTTCTGGAAGCCCAGGTTGTTTCGGAAGCTGTCTCTCATCTTTTCTTGTTAAAGCTTCATAGATTCTCTATGGAGTTCTGGTCAAGCCACTTTTCTGATGTTACCATGGTGATTAAAGGAGGCATGTGGACTTTTAGTCTGTTAGACAGCTGGACTGACTTTGGAATTTGTTAAACCCAGTAGACCAGAACCAGCAGGTGACATGACACCCCAGATCACCTCTGACTGTGAAAACGTCACTCTGGACTTCACACAGTGAGGATTCTTTCTGGGACTAAAATAAATGCAAAATGTACTTTCATCTGATAAGAGGTCACACTTGTCACACTTTTTCCTTCCACAAAACTTTCCATTCATATTTTTGGATATAGCAGTCTGTAAACATTCAGCTTCTTTAGCAACAACCTATTCTGTCTTAACCCCCTCCCCCCACCCATGATTGTGTAAGTTATAGCTTCATAGTACTGTAAAAAAAAATAAAAAAATCATTTTGCATCTTTAAATCAATAAACCTGAATCTTAAGCTTTCAGCTGCCAAAAAATAATAAAATGATCAGAAATGAATGCTTAAAATAGTTTCGCTCAAGCATTCTGCTGTTATTTAATAATCAGTTCATATTGCCACGTAAGAGAACCTAATAAACTTTAGAAATACTAACTCACTGACATATACCTGTACATGTGTGTGTTACTGACAGAGGTATTGTTTATGTTGTGTGTGTTCTTCCTGAACAGCCACGCAGAAGAAAGGTCGGCATAGAGAACTACGGCATGGACCCCTGAACGACCCGGTCGGACCGCAGGAGGCCCAGCAGAACCTTCTCATCCTCTTCCTGTGCCAAAACGCACACTGGAATCAAAACGCTTCAGAATATAATTCCTGCACAATGTTGTTTGCCCAAATGGAAAGTTAGCTCACGTGATCGTTTTTTCCCAGTCGCAGCTTTGTGGGTTTTGTTGCCAGGTTACCACTGGGAGACCTGTATATAGATTTGCTAAAATGATTCAAATGTAATTAAAGATTTTTACTGAGTAATAAAGCAGTTTAGTGTTTGGCTCTGTGTCCTCCTGTGCTGTTCAGTCAGCAGTGAGTGTGTTGAGCTGCAGAGGAATCCAGCAGGTTTCTGTACAGCTGGAGTCGAGGCCAAACAGAGAAAACAGAGCAGAAAGGATTTCACTGTGGAGGAGTTTAATGGGACACAGAGACAGAGCTGCAGTGGAATCTGACACTGTCACCACTTCCTGTGAGACTGATTCCTGCTGACCCAAACATCCAACCTTCCTCAGATGGTAGCAACCCAGAAAAACAGCACAACTACAGGAGATTCAATCTGGGCTTTTCAGAATTTAGTAAGTTGAAAATTAAATGTTGATTGGATTTAAATCACGAATTTTAAGTAAGTAAAGAACAGATGAGAAAAAGTCACAACTGTGTTTCTTTTGACCATATAATTTTGCAATTTGACATTTCAAAAGTAAATTTATTTGAAACACCCCAATTTCAAATGTTTCATTGTTGGTGTGTGTGTGTGTGTGTGTGTGTGTTTGTGTTTTTGTAGCCGTATCAAAATTGGTTTGTTTCACAAAACTGCAGTGAAAAGATTTTTTCCGCAACACATGAACCACATGACCAACAATTGGCAGAAACCACGAAGACGACGACAGGCAGTAGTAGGAGGATGACGGAGCGGCATGTTTATTAATGACTCATCGCGTGAAGAAACATATGGACAGGAACAGTCTATGGTTCTAGGATTGCAGAGAACTCGAAGGGGAACCATTGTGAAACTGTGGAGAACCTTCTGCTGTGGCTGGCCTGACAAAATAACTTCAAGATCAGAGTGAGTTGAAACCAAACCAAACCTCTACTGGACGAGGCATATGGCTAAAGACAACAGTACCTCCATAGCCTTAGCCTGCCGTGAATGCTAAGGCTAGTTAGCATGGATACCGATGAGGGCGGATAATGTTTTCCTGGAATGTTGAGTTGTTTCTTCACCTTTATAACATTTAGCAGCATATACACAAATTGACTGAGAGCGCCAAGACCCTCCTCCTGGCTCTGATTGGTTGTTCTTGCCTGGAAGCGCTGCATCACTGCAGATGGCTGTGAGACCAGGGAGGAGGCAGAGGAGCTCGGGTTTTTTCACAGATTATAAATGTCATACCAAATTGTTATGACATGGTGACAGTTCTAACAAATATGCAAAAACATGTTATTTAATAAAAGTGTGTGTGTCACACAGAATCCTAATATCCATTCATAAAAGCAGAGCTCAAACGAGGTTCTTTTAGAGTTTTATTGTACAGAGGAATCTTTTCCACATTTCATTTTACAGGCAGCTTCTCAAAACAGATTAACACTTAGAGTGCTGAAATCATTTGTTCATGATTAGATTAATGTTCCACAGATTAACCACATGAGAAACATAAATACAAACACAGAGCGGACAGAAACAAACGACACAAATAGCTTAGAGCTGGGTTAAATCCAGAGAATGTGTGCAAAGCTGGAAGGAAAACTGTTTTCCTCCTGCTGCTGCTCCTGATGCTGTCTAGTCAGCAGACACTTTGGAGTTACAAACTTAACCTGAAGAAGAGCAGTGTCAGTGGATATGAATGACTTCAGCATGGACCAGAGTACCAGCTGGGTTCCCTGTGGGACGATCTTTGTAGCTTACATCTGATATAATAAAGCACCAAAAATATGAAGAAAAAAAAGACTTTTTAAGCATCAAAGAGTCTTGAAATAGAGATACACCAAACAGAGATTAATGGTCGATTCCCATTTTATAATTATTGTACAATTCAGACCTGCTGATATTTTAGCCAATATCTCCAGATCTATAATCAACATCTCTTCCTGCTATTAATCGTTTACTATTAGTTTTGGGAGCAGATGTGATGTCATTGCTTTACTGCAATGCAAACATCACAGTGCAAAGAAATAGTCCTCTACATTCTCTATGAGGGCAGCCATATTGGATAAAGCCAGAATTCTATGACGGCATCTAGGGGCCAACATATTTAGACAAAAAAAATGGGTAACACTTTATTTGAAGGGGGTTGAATAAGACTGACATGACACTGTCATAAACATGACAGGTGTTCTGTCATGT
>NW_015113109.1:202173-208386 GCF_001443285.1 Poecilia latipinna | reverse complement strand
AATTTATGGCAAAAAAAAACAAAACAAATCCACTAAAATCTCAAACTTTTTAGAAAACCAAGTACATTTCTGAGTTTGAAATGTTAAATATTTGCTTTCAAGAATTCTGAAATTTTCTATTTTTCAAATTTTCTAGAAAATTTTGGAGATTAATTTAAAAATCTCTGAATTTTTTGTCAGAAATGTATTCCTCTTCCTCCCCGTCTCCATCGGCTGTAAGGCGACGCTGCAGCGAGGATTCTCCTTTTTCTTAAACAGGAGCTGCATCTTTCCGGTACAGAGAGAATGCGCAGCTATGTCATCAGTTAGCATGATGAACGCCGTTAGCATTACAAACTCTCTAAAAATCTGTAACATTTAACGAGGTTTCATTTAAAAATAAAAGCTGCAGATATGTTTGTGGCAGAGCTTCCAGATCTGCTGAATCTGAATTCAGGCTGATGGTGAGTCTACCAGGATCATACCAGTTGAAACCAGCACTCTAAGGCAGGGGTGTCCAAACTGTAGCCCCGGGTCCATTTGTGGCCATTGGACTAATTTTGGTGGGTGATTCAGATGGAGACTTTTAATTTGTCATCAGTGAAAATTTATAATTTTCTTACAGTGAAAAATGTAAGAAAATTATAAATTTTCTTACATTTATAATTCATGAATTTTGTAAGAAAATTTCATAAATTTTCTTACAAACAGCCAACAGAATGTTGGCTGTTTTTTTTTTAATCAGAAGAACCACATGTCCCCAGAGACTATCACTGAAAGGCCAACTTTATTTTTTTTAATCTAATTTATTAATCTTGGCTACATATAGCTAGTGTTTTGAGAGAAATGGACTGAAATCCGGAGGATAAGTCTGTTCAATTGAGCCTGAACAAATTTAAACACTAATTGCTTTTTCTTTTAACTCAGCAAACATAAAAACTCTTTTAAGTTTTTGATCTACAATGAATAACATCTCTTTCCTATCAAAATAAATGCATAATAAAATCAGACAATTTTATTAGCTTGATTTAATTGTGTGTGTGTGTTTTTTTTTTTACCATAAAGTTTGGACACCCTCGCTCTAAGGACGCTGATATGACTGACACAAAAAAAACATATAAACTATCCGTTTAAATGGGCCCTGTTCACTGACTGGAAAACATTTCAACTGGTTAGTCACTGGTCTGGCCTTAGCAAGCTAATAATAATAACAACAACAACAACAACAACAACAGGCTCAGGGTCACCAGATTTCAGTGTTTCTGTAACTTGTAGACATTAGAAGGAGCCTAGCAGTCAGCTGAGTAAATCCCAGAGAACAACTGAGGTGTTGGAGGGAGGAAAACAGAAACTAGCTAAATTTAAAGAAATCAAAGGAAATTTGGGGTTTTCAGGATGAACCTGAAAACACTTTGATGCTCAGTCCTTCCATCCCGATGGCAAACATTAGAGTTCTACATGATGAAATAATTTAAATAATAATCACATTCATTCATTGAAAGATTCAAGTTTGTATCATGAGTTGCCATACACACCCACACACACGTATGAGAGAAATAAAGGTCAGCTGGCCTAACTCCATTACGGTCTATAATATTGGTATCTGGTGGTGTGTGGCTGCTTTCAGCTCGTGGAGCAACACTTTGACAGACTGCATGATAAATACATAGAAAAATAAGAGCTTTCCAGCGTTTCCCTTAGACTTGATTGGTTAGTTTGGTTTGTGGAGGACGGGCTGGATCAGAACGGCCTGTAGTTCCAGAAGCTGGAGAAGACGGAGATCTGGAGGGAAGAGAGGAGAGAAGATCCGGTTAGCGACTGGGTCAGAACCGACAGAGACGTGACAGATCCAGAACATACACCGATCCAGAACATACACCGATCCAGAACATACACCGATCCAGAACACACACCGGCCCGTTAGTGACCTCCAGAAATGCTGCTTCAGGGATGAGACTCTTCAGTCACGTCGTCACTGGAGGAACTACTATTTTGGATTAATTTTAAATGCTTTGAGGCAACATTAGACACGAATTCTTTCTGTTTGAATCAAACCAGTTAAAATCACAGAACAGTTCAAAGCTCCTCATTCTAGGACCTGATAGGGATCAGTTTATATGAAACCTGGCAGTTTGTTTCATTTTTCTCCAGACTGTATCAAGATCATGAATGTGAGAAATGAAGAAAAGTCTGAATTGAACTGGAAACAGCAAACTAAAGGTGTCTTCACACCTGACAGTCCGGTAGACTCGGCTCAACATTTGTTCCATTTCCAGCTGCTGTGGTTCTCAAACCAACCAAACCCTTTGAGAAACCTGTTTCCCTCCCCGCCTGTGGGGGAGCTGCACCAAGAACCACAGACGGAAACGACACAAAAACCTCTGAAGAAGACGCTGAGCACAACTTCCTTCTTCATGAAATGCAAACGGAAATGGAGTGGTATCAGATTTTAGCAGTTGGAGGATTTCTCTTTAATGTTTGGCAAAACACCACGTGTCATTTCTCCTTCTAGAGCCAGACTAACGTGTTTGTTTTGTTTGTAATTACCCAGAATGCCCTGCACTGTAGCCTACTTCCTGCTTTTGGAGCCGCCTCCGGGCCACTTGCCGTTCACATATGCATTGGAAACGCATCAGAGTTCACTTCAACTGAGCCGAGACAGAGGTTTGATTAGTCATTCACAGCTTCCCAAGCGAAGCAGACTTTCTAGACAAACTGACTGGAGTCGGATTGAAGCGGACTGAACAGAGCTGGTGTGAACGCACCCAAAGAGATATTAGTACTGATTTGTGTTTGTTGTTGCTTTTTGGTAATACAAGCAGAAGAGGCTCTAGAATCGACATAGAGGAGTGTTAACCATTAAATGTGATGTCATTCCTCCACAGTGGAGTCTTATTATCCATTATCATTGCCGTCCTGCAGAGTTTGGAGCAGGAACAGAGATATTGGTCTTCATAATTCTGCTTGGTCTGGATCTTTGACACTTCACTCAGAACTTCCCACAGAAACTACCAGCTGGACCCCACTGTTCGCCACACACTGACCCATCAAACATTGAGTCATTTAAAGCGGCTCAGTGGAATAAACTCTTGAGTTTTCATCTAAAAACAAAAGCAGCAAGAAAACAAGCACAGCCTTGTAAGAAATGGCTCTGCTTCAGGCTGAGGCCCTGGTGATGCCGGCCCACCTTGTCCTTGAGTTGCTGACAGAGCTGCAGGGAGATGGTGAAGAACACCAGCGTGTCGCTGAGCCACGGCACCACACACTCCACCTTGTGAACGTGGCTCACCTCGAAGCGGTTGTTGTTGAGCTCACTGTGGAAGACAGCGTTAATGAAACACACAACCTACAGCGGCTGACATGCTGGGTCAGCACCGTTTACTCTCTTCACTCAGGACTGAATCTCAGTCTAATTCAGTTTCCTGAGAACTCAGCTGGATGTTCATCCAGCAGCTGCTTAGACAGTCACATGACTTTAAACACCTCAAAAAACAACAACAAAAAACCAATCAGGTTCTCAGTCCAACGCTTCTAAGAATGGCTTTAAATGGCATAATGGAGAGGCGTTGTCATGATCACAGGCCGAAGGCAGGGTCAGAAAGAGTAGGAGCTTCTTAAAGAGACAGAGGCCCAATTTCAAGGCTTTATACTGCAAAATCAAATTTCTTATAAGTCATATTTGATATAAACAGCAGAATAATTACTTAACTGTGCTATAAAACATCTCTACGTTCCTAGAAAATATATAACACTGCCCTTTTTTCTCTATTTATTTGAGCTCTGTAAGCTGCTGTTTGCAGCTCAGTTCTGACTTAAAGCTGAACTCTCCTGGTTTGGTTTTCAATTTGTGGCCAAAGTAATTACACCATAGCCTGCCCAGCTTAATAAGCTGGGCAGGCTTTTTTTTTTTTTATTCATTGATGCTCAATGAATAAAAACAATGACCAGCTCAGACTGAACTGGAAATCAAACTTACAACATCGCTCCTGGGTTGTGCAACACAGAGCTTCCTGTTGGCTTGAAGTTCTAGGGAAGACAGGAGGGAAAGCAGTGAGAGAGCAGCCGGATGAGCAGCAGGGAGGTCCACTGCAGGGTCACAGGGTCTGACCTTGGTGGTGTTGGGAGGGAGCACATGTAGCTGGTAGACGGTCAGACACAGCTTGCTTAAATTGATGTAAAAGTTCACCATCACGTCGCCAGGCATAGGGGGAGTGAACATTTTCTGGAGTTCAGATGACAGAAAATGGTGTGAGGCAACAGGAAGCTGCAGAAACGATGGCGTCACACACCCTGGACCGGTACACACACTCACTACAACCAGAACCATCAGTGTTTTCTACTGGGATCTGATGAAACGGGATGACATGCAGTAACGCAGAGCCAGAACAATCAGATTAAATCCTACTCAGCTGGATTCTATTCACTGATTAGATCACTTCTGAACTAAACTGCTCCGACTGGACTTACAGCTTTCACAGCTGTGCAAAAATTTTTGTAGGTCCGTCACATAAAATCCCAATAAAACACACACAATGAGCCGCTCTGCTTGAAATGTGAAAAGTTTCCAGGTGTTGTTAGAGCCTTAGAAATGCTGGCCGAACCATCAGACCGCTGGTGGCGAGTTCTGGAAGAGTCAACGATGCTGGAGTGGTGAGGCGGTTTCGAGCTCGCGTCAGCTGCAGCATCACGGCGTCCATGAGCTGCAGAGTGAACAGAGCCATCCGGTCGTTATGACTACTGCCGTCAGCCACGTCCAGCTGTGCACCGAGGTGCTGCCGAGCTCAGAGAAACTGACCTTGTTGACCTCGGCACCCGTCTTGAACTGGTAGGTGTCGTCGCGGCTGCTCAGAAGCAGCAGAGCCTGGTTCACGTGGTTCCTGGCGTCCTGGATCTGATGGATCATGGAGAACCGAGCAGTCAGACTTTACCCACGTCTGTCTCAACCTCCAGCTGGTCTTTTCATCACGCTACATGCTCAAGGTACATTTTCACTTCACAGTTTCTTATCTGCCCTGCAAAATCGCCAAATCTTATTAAGTGTTTTTCATGTAGTTTCTAGTGCAAAATATGTTAGTAAACTTGAAATAAGGCAGAAATAACTTACAAGTAATTTTGCAACAAGATATAGGAGGTTGGAATTTAAAAAAAATAAATAGAGGCGGGGGGGCAAATGTTACCATTTAGCATCATACGTGCTTTCATCTCACAGGTTCGACTTTCAAGAGACGTCATGAAACAGGAAGTTAAATTAGAACGGGGCTTAGGGATTGGTCAAAATTTTACGGTGTTGCAGTGATCGGACAGAAAATGAGACAATACAGAAAACATTCAGGTGACTGGTCAGATTTGCGGAGGAGCTGTGAACATAGCAAGGAGGTGGAAAAAATTTGCACATGCTGAGTGAATTTGCATCAATGGTTGCAACTGCAACTTCCTGTAAGGACTGGTTAACCATCAATGACTTGTCAAGGTGTGTATTTTTAATGTGGGATTTCCCCCAGTGAATACATTTAATTAAACTCCAGATTATTTTATACTTTTTAGTGTGATAAAAAGCCTCAAGGAAACTTCAACTGCTGTAGACAGATAATTGTAGGTTATCGTTGTGTTAGTAGAATTGAAATAGTAAAATAATAACACAGTTATGTTGTTAAAATTGTTTCCAAGAGCATGACTCTGTGAAACAACTAACATCTTGTTGAAGGAAATGATCTTTGCTGCCTCTGAGCCTTTCTGTCAGCTGAACGTGTTGAAGTGACGGGGCGTGGCGCGGTACCTGCTGCAGCTTCCACTGTTTGTCCTCTCTGAACTGAAAGTGCAGGACTTGGCTGCTCTTGGCAACCTTCAGGTTTATGTCCTGCAGAGCAAAGGTCAGCATTAAAAGATGTTATTCAGCTTCAATCAGCATTTCAGGAAGCAAACGCCGTTACTCACCGCCTGAGTCAGAGCCTCTCCCTGCAGAGTCAGCACCCCCTTCACCTGATCCATGCTGCAAACACACAAACAAGAGGTCAGCCTTTCACAAGCGTTACCATGACGACACGCAGAGCAATGCAAACTGGGACGCTCCAGGAACAAGTCGACTTCCAACATAGCCAATGTTGTGAAACAGCATCCACACACTTTGACCCATTTTTGTCCCATTAAAATGGACATTAAAATGTTAATGGATTCTCAGTCTCCATTAACAAAAAACGTATTTGAATGAAAAAACCAAACAACATAAAGCCAAAG
>NW_015113109.1:191120-198937 GCF_001443285.1 Poecilia latipinna | reverse complement strand
CATTCAACCAAAAGAGTGCAGATTATGAAGTCTGTATACTATATTGGGCTTCAGTAATCACTAGATTTAAATAAAGAAGATGGGCTCATCTGACTACCTAATGCTGTACTACACGACTTTTTGTCCCCGTTTTCCCCTTACGATAATCTTAGATTGTTGGTCGATCTAAGATTGCTGCTGGTGATTTTGTAACCGATCATCCTGCAGTGTGTGGTGTGTTACCACACAGTGTGTGGTGTGTTACCACACACTGCAGATCGTGGTGGCCGCTCCGATCTAAGGGGTTTTCCTCGACTGGGAGCTTAATGCAGCCTGCTGAATGTGACAGGTAGCCAATCAGAAAGAGCGGATTCTTCTCTGTGCTTTCTGAAGGTAAATAACGAGGGGAATCCCAAACACCTGACACAGCGCAACCCAAAATCGAGGGGATATTGGAGATAATATGTGGAAACAACATTAATGTTTATTCAACATTTCGTGCAAAGAATATAGAAATGACCAGAGGAGGAGTTGGAGCCAAATTGCTACCGCAGTTGATAAACCCGGTAACTTTTCAGCTGTTCTTCGTTGACGTGACATAAATAGGTTACAATAATTTTCATTCAGTCAGGACTTTACGCTGACTCTAGCCACATGCATCACAGGTAGATTTTAGTAAAGCATTGATTAATGCCTGATTTTAAAATTAATCAGACATTAATCTGATTAATGCCTGATTAATCAGATTAATTAATCTGATTAATCAGATTAATTAATCTGTCCATGTTATTTTGTCCAAAATAACATGGACACATTATTTTGTGTCCATGTGGCTGGACACCACACGGCACAATCGAACCTGATTGAACCGTTATACCTAGGATTTCTGTCGGCTAATGTGTCTCTCAGGTTTTGAAAATGGGCCGACAGTCGGCCGACAACTCGTGTTGTGTGCGCTGGACATTACACAAAGGAAATGAGGAAGGGAGGGTCAGTGGAGAGCACCGGAGTTGAGCCCTTTTTCATTCAGTGTCATCAACAGAAAGAAAAAAGGCAGGAAGAGACGATAAAGCCGATAATTAAAATGAGATCGATAGGTTTAATTTATCGTGCAATTGATTTATCGTTTATCGCGACCGGCCTAGTATGAACACTTTTGCACTGTGAAGCACTAAACCAACTTAAGGGCAGATTTCAGAGAAATAAAGAAAGACGACAACAGGGGCAGTAAAGACATATTCACGGTCAAAGTTGAATTATTTTAGAGCCCTGGCTGTTTTAGATTGGCTGAATCTTTGTGTCATAAATGGACAAAACTAGCTCAGTTTAAGTAGCTGACATTATTTGAGGTAAGGACACACACAGAGGCAGACCGTCACTTCATCACACAGAAAGCCACTGTTACCTAACAAACATTGTCTGCTTATTGTAAACTACAGCTGACCAAGTGGAAGGGCGTGTAACAGTAGACAAGCTGCATGGCTCAAAACAAACAGGTGGGGCTTTGGAAAGCTTACGTTGAGCTGCCCAGGATGAAGTTCTCCTGCTTCTGCTGACTCTCCAGGCCCGGAGTGGGCATGGAGAAACGTCTGGACGCCTCCTGTTAACAAGAACCAACAAACATTTGAGTCAGCAGACCAACTGGATGACTGTTCTAGAGGTGGGACTCCAACATGAGGGGTACCACAGGGCTTAGTATTGGGGCTTATTCTCTTGATTTTACACATTTCTTCTCCAGACCGTTTTCTTATGCGTCATATCGTTTCTGTACTGATTATATTCAGCTCCAATGTTTTTTTTAAGCCAAACGTTGTCCTTTTTGATGGACTGCTTTTTTAGTATTTCAGTTCTGTGTCAACTTCTTGCAAGTGAATTCTGATGAGGTAGAAACTCAAAATTTTGCCACTGAAAATCAAATAAATATAGTTCCCAAGATAAATAATAAGAATTAATTTTAAAATTGCAGTCTCTTAGACTTTTAGAGCCTTATGTGGTCAAACCCAAACCCATCTCCTTGACCTTCTACATACTCTTGCAGTCTAATTTCTTCCAGTCAAAGTCTGTTAATGGTTCCATAAACACATTTTGAGACAAGAGAGAATGTATTTTAGAGTGGTAACCCCCAGATTTTGTAATGTGTTGCCACCAAGAACCATCTTGATTCTGTGGATACAGCTGATAAATGCATTCAGAGTGGAGTTTTACTAGTTTTATGTTGTATGATGTTAATCTTATCTTTTGAGTTCTTTTACACTTTTTTGCATTGTAAAGGCCTTTTTGATATTTGACCAGTAAAAGTTGCTGTATAAATAAATATTTACTTATTTATAAGTAATAAATCTTTCTGCCTAAAGCCTGTGATCTTCCTCATCCTTGACCAAACATCCATTATATTCTTCTGCAGGGGTTTTTGCTCCTTCCTGTACACATCCTTACCGTCTCTAATCTAAGTTGCTTCAGTATACTCCTGATTAATTTCCTCCCTGTCTTACTCACTAAAGGCTATGTTTTCTTGTTTAGAAGTTCCTTCATGTCACCAGTGACATTGGGCGTATTATTGGGGAAGTGTTGAGCTAGTGTTGTCCACACAGAACCTTGTATTGTCATTCCCACACTCACTCATATCCCTGATGTCCTCCCCCTGGCTGGCACAGTGCATCCCAATCTGTTGCCTCAAAGCTCAACAGTCTTAAGGCTTCTTCAGTTTCCTGTGATCATTTTCTTCAAGTTCTTTTTTAAACCATATTACTTCTGAACAAGGGGTTATGATGTTAGCATTCTTAATAACAAATATATTAATATTTACCCATCCTAAATATTATAGACCAAAAGTTTTCATATAATCCTTTATAATAAAAAGATTTCATTCCTCTTTCAAGCACTTAAAGAGAACTAAAATATGCTTGGAGTAGAAATGGTTAAAAAATGGAGCTCTTTGTTATTCTTATTGATATTTTCTCAGTTTCTTGATAAGTTCCTGAAATTGTTTTATTGCTTGGCACTAAACTCAACTCCTACCTTGAGGATCTCCTGAAGCTGCTTCAGGACAGCATGTACTTCTTCTTTCAGCAGCCAGTTAAACTCCTCCTCCTGCAGAGAAGAGAAAAATACTGAATCCCTATAAGATTAATACAAGCACCTGGGAGTTGCTTACAGATCGGAGAAGTACCTTGACTTTTTTTTTTCACATTTTGCCATATTTCAATTGCAAACCTCAATGTGTTTTATCAGATTTTCATTTTCATTTAGGTTTTAAAACAAATTCCCAGGCCTTGCAGCTCTGTTCAATTCATCATCTATACATTTTGAAAAGGATGAGCCAATCGGAGGCCTTCCAGGAAAACAATCACTGCCCATCATCCAGAACATGTCATCTCTATGGTAACACATGGTGGTACCCAGACCAGCTTGTGGGGGGATGTTTTTTTTTTCAGACTTAGGGGTAGGGGGAAGTCAGAAAACTTGAGACTGTGGTCAGAGATCACCTTCCAGCAGGACAATGACCCTGTTAGAATGTTAGCATGGTCAAGTCAAAGTCCAGAATTAAATCCAACTTGGAATCTGTGCAAACCCTGAGAAGTGATGCTCACAAATGCTCTCCATTGGATCTCTTGAATTTTTAATTTAAACACTTAAGCCTTTTTATATACAATATCACAAAGCTAAAATTTAATTTATTTTAAAATAAGAAAATACACCATCTATTGCCTAAGATCTAGTAACCATGCAGTCCTTTAGTGAAAGCTTGATAATTTGAAGCAAAAGGATTCATCAGCAGCTAGAACAAGACTTCTAACATGTGAAAAGCTCAGTTTGTTCCACTTGGTAGCTTAGGTCTTTCTGTTCAGTGTTGGGGTTTTTTTTCGATTAAAACAACTGGATAGCACAAAATGTAATTTAGAAATAAAAAAAAAACAAAAAAAAAACAATTTGAACTGTGAGAAGAAAAGTTGTTCTATACATCTTAAATGTAACCTATTTTTGTACAGTTTTGGCTTAATTGTTGTTCTTTCAGCAAATGACCTTTCTCGAGTCTGCATTTTCCAATTCACTATTAGTCAATAAAGATAATGACTTTATCAAAAATCGATTCATCACGTAATTTCGATCATTCCTTTCAGCCCTAGGTAAGATGTGGAATAGTTCCGTTGGTGGGAATAGTTTTACAAGACACTGTGGACCCAAAGAAACAAACTGGTTCCCCCTTTCAGTGCGGCATGTTTTGCTTTAAGCTGAGGTTAAATTGACACATTGAGCAATGATTTAGTAAAAGCCAGACATCTTAGCTATGCATTGATGTATTTTGGACCCATTGGTCTCAGTTACTGGCCTCCATGTTCAGTGATGCTCTCTATCACACCGGGCCTTCTGTCTAACGGCGGTGACAGCGCGAGCTCCTGCTGCCCTCGCGCCTCACCAACATTTAGGATGGTATCGTGTTGCTGTGACCAGGAACTGAACAGTAAAATGTCCCAAAAGCGACAGGCTATAGGCTGGGTAAGGATGAGACAGCTAGCTGTGTGTTTCTGCAGGTAGTCCCTGTGTGTCTCCCGGTCGGAGGAGCTTACCAGCACGGCTCTTTCCACCTGACTGGCCGCGGACATCTTCGGCAGCTCGGACAGGGACCTCTGAGGATGCAGCATTTTCTGCGACCAAGAGACAAACCCTGGTTGAGGAGTTTAGCAAGATAGTCTTTTCTCTGGGATCGCTGTGGTTTTTTATTTTATTTGTGCAGCCCACTAGCTTAGCGGAGGATGTGTTGCGTTCGATACAGTCGAAAATGATATTGCCAATGACAGGAAAAAAATTATCTTCTTAAAATAAACGTAAAAAATAAGCCCTCTGTGACAGACAGTAACCACTGCGAAATAACTATTAACTGGCTTTCATCAAAATGCTAAACATACGTGTAACTTTAAAGACAACTGAAAGCAGGACGTTTGAGGGATCTGTTGTTTTGTGTGTGTGTGCAGGTAATCGTTTTTCTCTGTCCTATTTGTCTTAAAAATATGAGCATTTTGATATTTAAGTTGTCTGTAAACACTCTTCTCGAGCTGATAGAGTTTAAAAATTCATATCGCCCCCCAAAATTCCCAAAAAGACAAAAATGTTATACTTTACGAGACGCATTAAACGCAACATTCCCTTGGTCACACACTTGCTATTAAGATGTCCCCACCCACTAAGCCTTATATGGTAAGCCCCGCCCACTCACACACTACCAAACCCCAGCATGCAAAGTTCGGATGACTCGTTATCAGCGGTCAGCGGAGGATCGATGGAGTAAATAAACTGAGTCACAGTTTGAAGCTGTTTTCCAACAAAACAGCTGCAAAGCGAACAACGCGGTGTGTAAACACCGTTTGTGTGTTTTATGTTGTTTAGTTTGGGACATTTAGTGGTAAATATTCAGCTCACTGTAGTCAAGTTTATTTGCGTAGCAGTTCAAAGTGCTTTACATCATAGTTGAGACATGTTTACAGAAACGATTGAGTCGTGTGGTTTTTCACTTAGAAGTGAACCATGTCAAAGTCCAGCCGGCCAGAGGAAGTATTGATTTCCACCGTAGAATCTGACAAAATACATTTCAGAGATGAAAACCCCCCTGAAAGTTCTGCTTTGGTGGTTTTGGGTCAATGACATCATAAGGGGAAACATATTGGAGCTAATCAACACTTTCATGGATAAGAGACTTTTCACACATTTCAACACATTCTGAAGCGTTGGAGATGCAAAGAGTCCAGCGGACCATTATCAATCCAGAGTCTGTAATGGATTGGAAAACCTGAAGCAAACAGTCTTCATGTCAACATTAACTGGTGCAAATTGTTTCATATGCAAGTTTGAACTAAACCAAATTCCTACTAGTATATTTTCCCCAAAACAACTTCTGATTAGTGAGCAATTATTCTTTTTCTTCAACTTCTTTTTTAATATTACAAAATTACACATTTTTTAAAAAACAGCAGCAACACATAAAAAATGATTCAGAAAAACCAATCATAGGAGTGCTGCTTATTCAGTTCTGTAATTTGGCAGTTTACGGCTGTCCAGGATTCAGGAGTGTGGGACGACAAGGAGGAACAACAATCAAGTGTTGCCCCTAAAAATATCGGAAGGTTTCCAAAAACAGACATTTTGTAAAAATTGTATCTCCATTTTAAAATCCAAAAGGGTGTTTATTAAAAAATTAAAACAATTTTACAGTAGATATTTACTGATGTCAATGACCTTTTGAAGAAAGATATTTTGTTTTTAGTTATGTCAAATCAACAACCTGTTTAAATAATGTACCGACAATCCTTATGAATTTTAATGCAAAACATACAATACAAACAAAAAGCAAATCAATCTGCATCAGTAATCAGGAGAGGATTTATTAAACGGCACAAAATTCTTGGTATTTCTACATGTACACAAAATCATAAATAACCCCAAAACCAAACTGTCACCCCCTCTGATGGGATCCAGATCCTTATGATTTCAATGCAATAAGCCAGACTGTAGGAGCCACATATTTATAAACCATTTACAGTTGAACGAAACCACCTACAGTATCGAGAGATAGAAGAAGTTAGTCGTTCTGCAGAGCAGCTGTCATCAATTCTGGTTATTGTAAATACAAAAAGGAACCCTATGTAGTTTCATGTGCTATTTACAACTGTCTTCTAAAAACAAGGTTTTCACACTCAAGTGTCTGGAAAAAAACAAACAAAAAAACAAAAACAATCTTAACCATGGCAAATGGGAGTTTTTTTTTTATTTTTTCCCCAAAATATTAATTTTCTATACAACTAAAGAGTTCTATTTGAAGATAAACCAATTCATTTCTACTTTATAGTAGGAGAAGGTAGAAAAACACTGGGGTCTTCTGGTGGCCACCTGGCCAATCAGGGAGCTCATTCATTTCATACAAACCAACAGAAGCAGGACAGCTTGCTTCACATCCCTACTGTTAGAATCACTCGTTTTTGCATCAATATATTTGGTTATTTTTATATATTTTATCTACGATCTGTGAGCAGTTTGTGGTCATCCAGCGACAGCATCCTCCACATCTTTGGATTCGAGTGAATCTTTTTTTGCAGTATTATCTCATAATTTCATCTCTCACACTGGGGGCATTTAGTCTGGTATATATTTTTATGCCTCACTTCAACACTAGGTTCCATTGTCTCTTTCATTTTTGAAGTGTGTCCCTACATGGACACTGAAGGAAAAAATACAAATTCTCATGCGCACCAGATAGTTTTTTTTTCCCTCCAATGTCCCTTTAGGGATTCTGTTTAAAAAAAAAAAAAAAAAAAAAAAAAAAAAAAAAATTTAAAAAAAAAAACGCTCATTAGCTCCTAGAAATGTCGCTTTAAATAAATCTAAATTTAAAAATGAGTTCTGATTTATCGCTGAGGGCGAGAGGAATTGTGAGTTTGTAAAAACAACTAAAAGAAACGTCTTCACGGGAGATTCCCCCCACCAATAAATAAATGTGCTGAAACCAAAAGTTGAGTTTTCCTCCTATTACTGCAAAAAAAAAAAAAAAAGCTTCTGGTAAATGTGGAGAGTGCTGCATTTCCATGCTGGAGATCAACAATTATTAAAAATAATATTAACAGAGAGCAGAAGGGAAGAGCTGGTGATGTGGAAAATGATCCTGACAGAGTTCAACACGCTCTGGAATCAATCAGATTGTTTCCTTTTCACTGTTATTTGTCACATTTCACACTTCAAACGCATTAGGCAGAGATTATGTGACATGACGACACGGTGGATCTCTGTTTGTTTTATCTTGTTCATTTGTGTAAAGGAGGAAATCATCGGAAAGTGAGTGGTTTGTTTAA
>NW_015113109.1:140358-187150 GCF_001443285.1 Poecilia latipinna | reverse complement strand
GATGTGGGCTGGCACTGGGGCAAAACCAAATAAAACCACTAGAATTTCTAATAAAAACTCATTAGATGACAAAGAAGAGATAAATGATTAAAGACTGCGTGGTCCAGAGGATGGGTCAGCTCTCACTCTAGTGAATGTAGGCTCTGTAGACGGCAGAAATGTCGTTGTCTGACTGGTCCAGTGCTTTAGCCCTCTTGTACACCTGCAGGCGGAACAGAGAAACGGTGAAGCACGACCACAAACAAATACTCAAGTCAACATTTCATCCCCAAGGAGTCACCATTTTAGACAAGCAAATATATATGTAAAGTGTAAATACAAAAATTAGAAGAAACTTAGACTAAATCAGTTCAAAAACTGAAACTCCTATAAAGTTATTCCAGACGGTGATTTATATCATGTGTTTACTTCTGTTCATTTGGATTGTTCTAGCTTACAATGCCTAGAAAAAGTATCCACTCCCTTTGATGTTTTAGCCTTTTATTAGTTTTAAAAATCGATTATTTTCATCAAAACTTTGCTTTTTTTGGGGGAAAAAATATATAGGGGCACATAATTATTGTTATATAATCATCAGCCCGACGTTAAATTATGACGTCATTTTTATCAGGCTGATATCATAATGAATAGCACTGACATGCTCGGTGGTGCAGGTGTTTCATTTATTTTATTTGAAAAAGAATTAAACTGGTGAAACATCCAGTACTTTCTTCTCGACACTGTAAAGGAGATAAAAGCCCAAAGGTCACTTTGCTGAAAACTTTAACATTATATCGGAGCTGGACCTCCAGAAACGATTCTTCATTTGAAAAGCAGAAATGTGACTGTGTGCTGAACAATCTGCACCCAGATGTTGCATGAACTTCTGCATGGAGATCAGCCTTTACTTTTCAATATTCTCATTTTTACATTTCATTTTAGTCCCAATTATCAAAATAACATGAACTAACCTGCAAGGAAAAAAGCCACTGTTTGGAATGAACCTACATACATCATGAATTTAACGTTTTGAAAAGAAGTAGAGACTTAAATTCACTTTTCAACGCCATCCTAATTGAGAGACTCAGCAGTACCTCATTGGCTGCTGCAGCCATCGGGGTTGGATGGTTGGCCATGTCGCCCATGGAGATGGCGAGCCTCAGGTCCTTCTGAATGTGTTTCAAATAGTAGTCTGGTTTAAAGTTGCCTTGCAGAATATCTAGAAGGAACAGAAACACTGTTGTGCTGTGCTTGTCTGAACATCACACCTGCTTTACAATGTTCAAGTTCTTACAGCAGAGTTTAAGACTAAAAAAATAAAAAAGACATTCCAGCTGTCAGTCAGATGAAAGACTCACTCTGACACTTCTGGTCCACAAAGGTGCTCGCCATCTGGCCCTGGCACAGGATGTCCAGGAAGGTCTGCTGTGATTGGCCGGTGGCCTGAGCCAGGGTGAGCCCCTCCGCGATGGTGGCCATGAAACTGCCCTGGACCATGTTGAGGATGAGCATCATCCTCGCTGCGTTTCCTGCTTCACCTGGAGACGCAGAGCCACACGGTCTGACCTCACACACCGCAGGACGAACAGGAGAACCTGCACTGCAGGGTTCCACACACCTTTTGGACCTTTTATTTGACATTTTGTCACCGCACAACCACATTTATGAAGAGTTCTGGGGTTTTATGTGACAGATGAAAATAAAGTAGTGCCTACTTGTCAAGTGAGAGGAAAATGATTCATGATTTTAAATGATATTTTTTTGTGTTTGTTTTTTTCATCCAACCCCTGGAAACAGTTTGATCTGACCCAGGTTAGTGATGTTTTGCCACCCTTCACAGCATTTTCAGTCTTTCCTTTTCCTTTTATGTTGCTAATCAACACATCACCATATCTTCCAGAGATGAGCTAGATTGTGGTTTTGTTATTTAGCTGCCAATAATACCTGGTAGGGTTGGATGTTAGCTTGGTGCAGGACACCTGTCCAGTGCAGCCTACGTACCGAGGAAGAACGAGGTCTTGCCCATGGCCTGGAAACAGCTGCTGCAGTCCTCATAAACCGTTCTGTCTCCAGCTGCCAGGATAACCAGCATCCCATCGTTGGAGAGCTGCTGGCTTCCTGCCACCGGAGCCTCCAAGAAGCGGCCGCCCCGTGACGTGATCACCTGACGTTCCAACGCACAGAAACAGTGAACGCATCGTTACGGAGACAACAGCTGCTTCCAGCGTTCCAGATGGACAGTACGGCCTGGTTGCTGGGTTACCTGGGAGAGCTCTGTGATGGTCTCTGGATCTACAGTGGACATCTCTATGTAGCATTTCCCTGGCCTGATTCCCTGGAGAACTCCACTGGGTCCCAACACCAACTGCAACAATCACAGCCCAGCAGAAGAGCCAGGATCACACATTAAGGGATGGAAAGTCATGAGTTCACAAACTTTAGGGAAAGAGTTTTAGTTTCTGGTTAGAGACCCTCTTTGACAAGAATACTAAAGAAATATCAATTTTTAGAATGTTTCTCTCTCACTTTTACTTAATATTTATTATGTGTAGCATAAATGCTGCTCCATACCTTCTGATTTTAGTCAGCTAGGAGGTATTAGTGATTTTTTTTTTTTTTTTTTTTTTATCTTGTGGGGGGGGGGGGGTAGATAAGAAAAAAAAAATTCTATTTTGCCCTAGTTATGGTAGCTTCAGGAGCAAAGCAGCTTGAATCAGAAAGCTGAGCATGTTACATAACATTTATATACATACATACCTTCAAATACATAATTTAATTTATATGTTATAACGATTGAAAAACAGATTTGATTTTTAGCAAAGAAAATTATTATTATTTTTTTTACATTGATTCCCTCCTGCTTTCTTTGGGCCCTGTTTGAAAAACACTGTTGTAAATCATTGCTGACTTTAAAGCAGCAATATGTAACATACATTTTACATATTAGTTAAAACTATCACCATGTTGTTACAGTAGCTCCTCTGCCTTACCTATGGACCTGCTGTCATCTGAACAAACACAAGGCTCTGTCAGAAACAACCAATCAGAGCTATAAGGAGGGTCTTAGTGCTGTTAATCACCCTCTTATATCCGCCACTCACTCTCTGCCCCCTCCTACATTACATATAGTTTCCACAACAGAGTCAGTGATGAGTGCTAAGGCTAGTTAGACGGTTTTCCTAGAACGGTAAGTTGTTTCTCTGCCATTAGCACATAGAGAAGCATGTACATGAGGTGATTGACAGCACTAAGACCCGCCTCCTGTCTCCGATTGGTTGTTTTTGACCCGGAGTGGTGCATTTTTTCAGACAGCAATATCAGCTCAGGGCTTCTTTCACAGATTATCTGTCCCATGTTATATTGTCCTAACATGATGATGGTTTTAACAAATCTGTAAAACACTGATTTCTGTAAAAGTTACGTACTGCAGCTTTAAATCAACATCCTGCTCTGACCAGCTTCCACAGCAGTCATTTCCAGGAAGTTATTTGAGCATGTTAGAGTTCAACTACTCTGAAATGAGTGAGATACTCACGTCCCGGGCAGCCTTGGGGTCAGACACACATGAGAACGTAATGTCACACATGGAGGCCACCTCTGCAGGGGTCCGGCCTAACCTGGCCCCCTCCTGGATGAACAGGTCACACTGAAACACAGCAGAGCAGACATCAGACTCACTGGCATGGTTTCCAAAGGCGTCTTAGAATATTTATGTTAAACATTAACATGCATAAACAGACAACCTTTATTTCCGCATTCAGACATCAAGATAAAACCTTTCCTGTTTTAGATCAGATAGTTCTAAGTTTATTCCCATTTACACTTCAAATATATGTTTTTAGAGAATTTTAATATTTCTTCAAAGTTTCCATTAGTCTCCTCAGTATTTGTAGAATTGCCTTTTACAGTGAATGACTTGGGTCAAATATTTTTGATTTTTTTCCCCCTCAAGATTCTCACAGTAATTTGTTTTGTTGTAATTTTGGCCCATTCCTCCTGACATGCTGAATCGATATATTCTCAACATCCCAATCAGTCCTGCAGCAAAACACCCACACACTGACTCATCCTTTTCTTTCAAAAGTTCAATGATTGTTACCAGAGGTGGGCGTATCAGTCCAAAATATTGATAATATCGATACAGAGTCGTACCATTATTGGATCAATACTAGCTTGGTAAGATTGATACTTAAGTTTCAGATTCACTCGACATTTTTTTTTTGTTTCTCAACTTTACCTCAGTTAAGATTTTGGAAAAACATGTGCAAAAATTAGTTTTGTTTTTCTATCATTTCTGTTTATGTGAATAATGAAGTATTTTGTAGACCCATATAAAACATTTAAATGTCAGATGTTTGATGATACATCAAACTCAAATAATAAAAAGTATCTGTTTCTGTGATAGTAGCCCTGCACCAATCCGTATAAAATATGCAACATCAGAGAACTCTAATCAATAACCTGCAATTTTAGTTTCATCAGACCAGAGGAAAGGTTTCCAGAGTTTATCTACAAACTATAATCTGGCTTTTTCTGTCGTTTTTAGAGTTATGTCCTTTTCCTTGCAGAGTGGCCTCTCAGCCCATGTTTAACAGGTTTCACTGTGGACCATCAGCAGCAGCAGATATTACTACAACATTTAGGTTCTGAATGTCGTTGAAGAGCTGATGCATAGATCAACTTATCGACGTTCTGAAAACATTAGAATCAGTTTGACCGGCTTTTGAAGCTTTCACCAACCGTTTCATGACACTACCTTTTCTGCAGTGCGATTCCACACAGTGACAACATGGCCCATTTTCAATAAGTTGGAAACGATGCCACTACCCATGAGTCCTAGACCCAGGAAGCCTATCCTGCAGGGGGATGGGCCAGAATGCAAAAAGTCAACTTTATGGATTAAAAAAAAATATATCAGCAGTTTCCAAATCAAAGTTTTCATTTGGCTTCTAGATTGCCACAGTACCTTTTATCTGTGGGTGTGATACTGCCATTAATAGCTGTGCTGTCTGCTGCTTGGATAGAAGTTGAACCTGTGACCTTCAGAAAAAAAAGTCCCTGTTAATGTCACAGTGAAGACTGAGGGTTTTTTTTTTTTTTTTTTTTAATTTACGGCTTCCTTTACCTCCTCGATGATTTTCAGCCGCTTACTAATCGGTTCCATCGATGAGGCTGGCTGTAGAGAAAAATACAAGGATCAGTACACACTCAGATAATGCTAAGCTGGAACGTCAAATTCACAACTGGGTTATCAAAACGAGTCATGCTTCACATAAAACAGCTAAAGATATGTACATCATCATCCACTCTGTATTTATGAGGTTTACTGTTTTATTTATTGATTTTTCTATGGATTTAGTCTGGAAGAAGCAGGGATTCTGCATGAGTCTTTGATGAGAACAGTCTGAAGCTAACAGCTGACGGGACATCCAGTGTAAGTGTGGTGGACCAGGGACACATCATAGGTAGGTGTGTGTGTGTGTGTGTGTGTGTGCTTTGTTAACTATTCTTCTTCAGACCATTTCTGTCGTATTTACTAACTTTCTGAAGACCAATTAGCCATATGGGAACCAAAACCTAATACAGACCTAATACAGGGGTCTCCATTGTTTAGGGTCAAAGGTTAGATTTAAAGATATGGTATGAATGAAGTTTTGGTTAAGGTTAGAAATAGAGTAAGTGTGGGTAGGGATAGCGAAAATGACTGGGTTAGGCATGATGGCAGTTCCTAAAATGAGTATTGGTAGAACTACAAATGTGTGTGTGGATGGCATCAGGGGCTGAACACCAATGTACACTACAGTTTTGGGATTCTTATTGTGAAAAAATGTTTAAAAACAAGCTTCATTTTGCTTTATCTTTGTGTTTTCTTCATTCAAATCCCACTAGAAGAACTCAACTTGAAGGGGTGTGAGTGCTTTTTCAAGGCATAGTAAATAGGTAATGATGTAAAGTGGCCTGTGTTGTTTCCTCTTACCTTTTCAGACTGACTGAGCAGGAAGTGATGGAAATGTGGGTCATCCTTGACAGGCTGGAAGACAAAGAGCTCAGTAAGACGGTGTGTGTGTGTGTGTGTGAGAGCAGAGAAAACACCAAGCGGGGAGGGGAAAAAAAACACAGATTCAAAACGTTCAACCAGAGCAAATCAAGGTGGGGGTTTGGTTAGATCCCAGTTTGTCTCAACTTCTTCTCCAAACCATTCAGAAAAACGTCAAACAAGAGCTGAGAGATTGAAGGTGTGTGTAAAAACACGGGCCGGGCCAGGAGACGTTTGGAACAACACGTGTCCCTCCAGCTTCAGCACTTCCTGTTTCTTTGCTCTGCTCCTGCTGAGTGAGGCTGATGGTCTGTCTGTCGCCATCCCTGCCTCATAATGTTATATCTTCCAGGTCTTTTCCACTAAGCGGCTTCCAGTTCTTAACTGGTTTTATGTGGAGCGGATTTATGCCATCTGTGTATGTGTGTGTGCTGGTTGGGGATTGGAGCTCGTTGGGAGCGTTTGGTCCTGGGCCGGCTCTGGTTGGCCGACTCGTTTTGATTGTTTTATTTTAGTAATTGATTATTCTGACAAGTAATCAGACACAAACATTGGACCACAGCAGATTTTTCATTAAACTACTCAAGCCTTTTTTATGAAATATTAGAAATAGATTCAAAAATGAAAACAATCACTTCCAGAGAGAGATTCAGATGTGACGTCAATTCAAAATAAGACATGGCTGGCTGACAAGTACACAATGAAACAGACTTTCTGAAAGTTTTCACTCTTTTCACTTTTATGAACTATACCGTTATTTCACTTTGCAACTGTAGATTGGGGGAGAGACGTTGTAGGTTTAACAAATGTCAAAAGCTAAACTGCACATTTAGATTTCTGGAGCCCCGAAGGAAGTCTAAGATAAGACTTTGTGTCGACATGTTCCAGAGGAAATGCTTGTTTTTATTCAGACTGAGCAGAAAGGAGGAGGCGGGTGGAGTCTGCTATAAACTCAGGAGCAACTGAGAAAAGTATTCAGTTAACTAGTAGTTCAGTCTGTGTGAACCACTTATTTACTACTCCAGCAGTTATTCCATATTTCATCACACACACACACATCCAGAGAGGTCAACCCTTCTCTTTCCTGGTTCTCTTTACCTCCACTTAACGAATCAGGACTTCACATTTATTGGCAACCTCAAACCTGAAGCTCTGCTTCTGCAGTCACTCACCGACCGCATTGTAATCTCTCTCTCTCTCACACACACCCACACACATCCAACGAGCAGCATCAGCAGTCAAAGGTGAGCACCAAACAGGTCAGAAGGGAAAGGTCTGCAGTCGTTGGTGATTTAAAGCCAAAGTTAGGATGAAGCTCAGGTAGAAAAACAGCAAGCAGGGCAGGCTGACAGCAGGGGGAGCCAGGGAGAGGTTCACCTACACTGCTTTCCCATTTGAATCCTGAACCAGGTCCGGCCCCCAGCCTCTCAAGAGCCGACGGCTCGGGGTCAGAGTCAGTTAAGTCCTTAAAGAGGAAAAAGACACATGTTCACCTTTAAAACCAAAGGAGAGGAGGAATCTGTAATGGTCCGTAGCTGATGAGGAGAGGGGTGTATTTTTTTTTCTTTTTCTTTTTAGAGAGCAATGTTCAGCAGCAGAAAGTTGGTGAAGGTCAGTGTGTGGAGGGAAGGCATCCAGAACCAATAGGACGTCAGGGAACTCATCTGGGTTTGAGGACGACTCTAGAAAAGCTGCTCTACTCTAAACTCGGCGCACACACCAGGTCTGAGGCTAGCATGGAGACCAGATGCTACAAAGCTTAAAGCTGCAGGATGTAACTTACAAAATCAGGTTATTTTTTTGGCATATTTGTTAAAACCGTCACCATGTTGTGACAGGACGGTATGAGACAGATGATTGTGAAAAGATTGAGCTCCCTGAGATGCCATCATCGTCTACAAAAATGTACAACTCCCAACCAAAAACAACCAGAGACAAGAGGAGGGTCTTAGCACTGTCAATCAACCTCATGTATTCACTGCTAAATGTTTTAACAGCAGAAAAATAATTCACCATTTCAGGAAAACTATTTTTTCCACTGCCATTGGTGGCAAAGCTAACTAGCTTTAGCATTCACGACAGCACCTGCTATCAATTGCTGTAGCGTAGCAGAGAGCAACAGGGGTAGATGATGAGCAGCACCAAATGGAGACTGATTGACAGCACTGAGTCCCGCCTCTTGGCTCTGATTGTTTCTGAGATATTTTCACAGGTTTTCTGAGCCACATGAAAGCAGCAGTGGTGGAAGGACGACTTCACATCGATATGTTCTCTTAATAAAACTATGAAAACATGTCATGGACGATCAGCCACGCCCAACAATGACAGAGACAATCATTTTAGAATTATTAAGTATGTTATACTGAAACTAGACAAAAAAATCTGAATTTAAGAAAACAAAAAATGGACCATAGCTGTAAAATAAAGGTTTATTTTCACCATTTCACTTTTTCTGTAAGACCATAGCTTTTATGCATAAAGCATTTTCTTCACTCGACACTGTCAGCCTTCTGGGGCACCACTGACCTTTTCGGAAGGGTCCTTCAGTGCACTGAGGTCCTCGTCGTCCTCCTCTAGAATTTTCAGTGGCTTGTTGGAGGCTTTTTTTCCTTTAGAGTCACCTTTGCCCTCAGAGTTCTGCCAAAAACACACACCATCACTGTCAGCTTCCAAACACCTCTGAAGGTCTGAGAAGGCTATTAGTTTTAAATTACAGTTGCTACGGCGACATAGTCCAGCAAAACAGTGAAGTGTTGTAACATCTTAGTTACTACTGCGAAAGTGTCTTGAAAAACTTTCCCCTTTCTGAAATAACTCATGTCAGTGACAAAATGACAAAATGTTTTGGATATTTAAAATATCTTCCAGTTCCAGTGTTGAATGTTTACTTTTTTTTTTTCCTTTTTATAATATTAAAGTTTATTGGTCTTTTAGAGGGCAAATGTGCAATATTATG
The DNA here is from genome assembly GCF_001443285.1 of Poecilia latipinna. Lineage (NCBI taxonomy): Eukaryota > Metazoa > Chordata > Actinopteri > Cyprinodontiformes > Poeciliidae > Poecilia > Poecilia latipinna. The sequence goes on along the minus strand of NW_015113109.1, from coordinate 178,178 downwards.
CCAACATCAATACATTACTTGAAAACGATCTTGGAATGACAATATTATGATTTATCACATTTTATGGTACAATTTATTGTCAAGTAAAATCTAGGAGATGGAAGGAAGGAAGAAAAAGGGGTTTTATATTTTATCTCTTTGAAACAGTCTTTTACCTTATTAGCATCTTTACAGAGGTAATATTATCTACTCTAGAATCCCCCTAGTAGCCTTAAATTTAAATGTTAATTAAAATCATCCATGCTGAAAAGTTTAAATCAAATTTAACAAAACTGTCAACCTCAAAAATGGTAAAATTCTAGATCCATGGTTTGTGTTAAAATGTTAGCATATAATTTGATAGAAAAACACGAACTGCCTCGGCACCCTGACCTCTGGGGGTAACCCTGATCATCCATGTGTTAGCATCAAGTTTCACTGTTTGCGCTGGTCGGTGCCATCACATAAAATTCAAATAAAATATATTGAAGTGTGTGATTGTAATATGAAAATCCTGAAAAGTTAAAGGGATGTGGATACTTTTGAAAGACTGTTGTACTTTTGAATGTCAGAACAAAACAATTAAGATGCTATGATTACCAGGGTCCGCCCCCCCCCTCCCCTACCTGCTCCTTTCCTTTGGCTTTCTTCAGGTAGTCCTCCACGGCATCAACAGCCTGCTGGAAACGCTTCCCTTTATTAATCTTGATCATCTCCTCTTTGTGGGGGTGGTAGGGCTTCAGCTGTTCCACTTTGATCCAGGCGCTGGTCAGAGAGACAAGAGCTACTGTAGCACATCTGGCAGAAAACGTAAAGCATGTGGAAACCAGAGCAGGTCCTCCTACTTACTGGTCTTCAGTTCCAAAGAATTTCACAAAGTGGCATTTTTTGCCCCGGGGCTTTTTCAGGTCCTTGGGGGGACTCACTATCTGAAACACACAGGAATACGTCTCAGTAAGCAGTGAATGGTGTTGCAGCACTAGTGTGAAGGTAATGTGGAGGAGTTGTCCCTCACCTTCCCTGGCCATGGGGGGTAACGGCCCAGCTTGCCCCTGAAATAACAACAACAGACATTAGTGGAAATATTCTCTGTGGAGTTCAAATGTTTCAAACATTAAAACAAATTTCTAGATAAGCTGCTGCAGGCCCTGGGCTCAGATTGTACAAAGTGCTGGATACTTACTCCTTAAACTCAACACTTGAAGCTTAATCTCTCCTTAGCAGAGGGATTTACTAAACTCTGATAAACTAGACTCTTTTGAGGAACCAAGAAAGTCATTAACTGCATAATTAGCATTGTTACAGCAATACAACTGAAAAATCTACACTTTGTTGTCGTCCCCAAGCTCCACTAGCAGCCAACTATTTTTAGTTTCTTTTTCCTTTAGTTTTTCTAAGAGTAAAAATGTGTCAGGCCATCAAACAAACCTTAAGATGATCTGACTAAACATAAGCTGGATGGGTCACATTTGACAGCAATAATTGGCCATAAGTGTTTGTGATAACTGGTAATAAGCTCAGCTTACACACATCAGTGTTGAGGGGTTTTAACATGAACAATTTGTTTAAGTTTGTGTTAGCTGTGCACCGATTGCACTTTAATGGTCGACTGCAGATTACCAATCTTTAAAAACCCTGACCTGCCGATTCTCATTTTGGCCAGTAATTGTTTTTGTCTGAAATGTTGAAAGTCACTGAGCTAATAACAGTGGGGTGACCGTTAACTAATAATGTGCAGACATGACTTGAAGGAGATTTAAGTCCAGATTTTGACTAGACCACCCCAAAACTTTCCCTTGGTTTTCTTTTGTAAAGAGTTTTTTTGTTTTGTTTTTTTACTTTAACCAATTCAAGACAAACTCTACAGGCTGATTCTCAGCATTTAAAGAGAGCTGATTAATTGTTCCAGAATTTAGAAAGAAGTGAAATGGGCTTTCACTGAAAGCACCAGCTCTACAGCTAGCTTCATAGGCTGATTACTGCCGTCGGGATATGGAAAGGTTTCAGAGGCCCAAACATGATTCTGTCACAGTATCCATGAATTATTAGCTTATTAGATGAACTAATCATTTAGTACTGTTACCATCCTTGTGCTTTAGGTCGATAGCAAATACAGAACCTCACAAAATAAGTCATCTATTATGTTGAAGGAAAAAAATATATATTTTTTTTTTCTGTCTGTCTCTTTAAGAAGCTAAAACTCTTTGCGACACTCTGCCTTCAACACATCATCACAACAATGCTCCTCATTTCCCTGTCAAAGCTGAATGAGTGATATTTTTAGAAAAGCAACTTTGTTTACAGAGACTTTATGATCCAGTTAAGTTATTATTTGGGTTGTTTTATTGACTTTGTATATTTAAAATGTTTTCCAGTTTCACTGCTAGATGTTCTTTTGAAATTAAATGGGTTTTATTTTCATCTTTGAGAAGGTGTATTTGCATTAACATGCCATTATTGTTGCAGTAATTGAAAATTGTCTCAAAGTTACAATATTATCGTTTATCACAACAATTTCTGGGACAATTTATCGTCCAGCTAAATTTGTTATGTAAATGAGATGGTAGTGCTCATCTAGAAGCAGTGTGAAAACGCAATCATACGTTTGTTTTCATGTTCTTGTGTTATTACACAAGAAAGAAGTGAAAGAGAATTTAGAAAGAAGTGAAATGGGCTTTCACTTTGAGGCAACAGTAGTAGGTGCCCAATCTATAACCGGTGGGTTGCCAGTTTGAACCCAAGCTCAGTCATCCTGTCCCTGGGCAAGACATTTCACCCACCTTGCCAGCTGGCGGAGGTCGGAGGGCCAGTGGTAGCTGCCACAATGTCAGTGTAGTGCAAAGCATTTTAGGATTCTCTGGCGTAATAAAGCACTTTACTGATATGGTGACTGTAAGTACAGGCCATTTACAGTCACCATATCATGATATTTTTGTCATGCTTATGAATTTTTGGGTAACATCCCTATATTTATTTTCAGATACTCCATGGTTTAAGGTTGTACAGTCAAGAGACTTCTAAGAGTTTTAAGAGCTAACTGTAAATGAATGTGTTCGTGCAAGTGCTGATCCACGGTCTGGGTGGGTCTGGTGTTTCTGCCCCACTAGAAACTAGAAAATGTGTTTGCAGAAGTCTGGTCAAAGTCTGACTCTTTCACAAGGCCATGTCTGCTTTAACTGCCGCTTCACGGGTTTGGCTTATTCAAATACCTGCACAGCTGCTTTACTTTTTGTTGAAATTGAGAGTCCGCCTAATATTAACACCTAACTTTCCCCGCTAAACGAAACCAGTTTCCCCAGGCGCTGAATTGAAGGAACTCGAAGAACTGAAGGGAGTAAACAGCAGTCAATGTTGTCATATCTTCGGTAGCACGTGATCCACTCTGGCTGCTTGCTAGGTTTTATCCAAACGAGAGGAAAGTGTCTGTGGCGCTTTACGCCGTTTTCTGCTTTACTGCCTGAAAGCCATTTTACACAAAGAGGTCCATGTAAATAAAACAAGAGCTCGTGCTAAGTTAATAACACGGAAACGGAGCAGGCGCAGGATCTAACGACATCCGCTACTAGCTATGATGCTAGCACAACTAGCACAACATGTCAACAAGAAGAAACTCATAGTCGAAGCTTTACAGATTCAACCAGCAGTTCACGGTTCTGGGGGACAAAACGACACGTTGTGACCGGATAAAGTAACTCTGCGAGCTTTACACCCTGTTCCAGTAGTTGTTCCGCTAACAGGGAGTGAGCATAACTAGCTCTGCTTGGTTAGCAACTTGTTTGGGTTGAACACCAACTAAGCTTCTCCGCTGTGGTAATTCCTGTTAACACAACCAAAACCGGACCTTCTTATAAATTAGCAGCCACAACAGCATACTATGCAGTTTGAGCAGAAAAAGGAGCGCGTAATGGTGTTTAAAGGTCATCTCACCACACTAGATCCCCGATCCTGAGATGCACCGCCGCCATCTTTCAACTTAAATAAAACGTCGCACTGAATGAGAGGAAAAGACGACACACACCCACTAAAGCCTTCCTCCGTGTGTGGGCGTGTAACATCCGCCCCCTAGTCTGACTGCATTCAGCAAACAGCGTTCACAATCATATTAAATAAGAACATCAAAAAACACGGTTTGAAACTGTAATAAGCTTTATTATAGACTAAGATCTGAATAAAAGACGCAGTCTAAAATCACAGCTATGGTAAAGTTTTTCCTGGTTCCATCATATTTCATGCTTCAAGTGATTATTCTAGTTAACTATTATTAGTATTTTTGGTACATTTTACCAAGAGGAAGTAATGTTTGATGTTTTAAATAGATTGCAAACAAAAAGTCTAAAAGTAAATTATTAAAAAAAAAAAAAATAAGGATAGGTTAATCTCACCCTGAAAATGTAGACCAAAGTTGTGACTCTCATTTTCATTTTGGGCTACATCAAGATCACAAATGTCCTGAAAGGTTTCTGGTAGAATGATTAAACAACCCATTAACACACTGTTACAATACTGATAAATAGCTGTCTCTGCATTTAATGAGGTCTTCTTTAAATTGAATAATATTGAACATGTTTTCTCATTTGTGTAATTTGACAGTATTTAGTAAAAACTGCTTTGGTTAGATTAATAAAATAATATTTAAGCACATAACTGCTATCTTGAAGGTTTTATTTATGTGGCCCTCTAGAGTTCAGTCTTGAGTCTGACACATATGATGTAGAACTTCCTACTTTAATTTTAGTACAATTATTTAAAAAAAAAATCTCATGATGTTATTTTCATCAAAATGACTGGTGATACTATTACTGAATACTGCAATGACAATATTAATAACAATCAGCTCACACTTTTCTGACTCTTTTGTCTGTTTCCATCATTACATATGTAGACTGCTCTACAGGACGTGTACAGCATGGCACTTATATCCTGTAATAATATTAAGCTGTAAAATATCAAACATCAGCTACTTGTCCAACCCCGTGGCCTGTGGTTAAATGAAATGAGCCTTTGTGTTTTGCCCCAAATTGAGGAATTGGGGAGGGGAGGGGGGACAAAATGTTGCACCAAAACATTTCAATGAGTACTTCTGGTAGTTTGAGATTTTTTTATTTTATGACAACTTTACAGATGGAAAGTGATATTCTTCTTCAGCCAGGTTCAAACATTCACTTTGACCAATCAATTTTACAGGCTGAAGCCTGGGTCAGGTTTTTATCTCAGTAGTCATTTGAACTGAGATTTGAATTGCTTGCTGGAAATGTCCTTTGACTGATCTCCCTTTCCTGAAGAAAGGCTGGATCACACTTTGGTCCTTGCTTGTAGACGGAAGCATCATCATCACGACAAAAGAGTTTCTCATCAGAGAACCTATCATGGATCGACTGAATGACAGAAGTGTAAATGCACATTTCCTGTGCCATGTATTGCTATGCAGGCTGCAACCCACATCATCAGCAGCTATGGAAGTGTTCCTGCTGTCTTCATCTACTCATCCATGTTTCATCCACGACTGCTTGCCTTTAACGCCATCGAGTCTTGTTTTGTTCTGATGTGACTTGGTTCTAGTTGTTTAAGCATAGAACCAATTTTCTTCATGAACACTGACTGTTATTCTCCTTGGATTGAATGTTCAGTGATGAGGCTTTAACGTCTTCCTCGGTCTCCATGAACACTTTGTATGGCATATATGCTCTCACATAGCCTAGTTTAGGAACAACCAACATCTTCTGCATAGCTCCATGTTTCCCCTTCCTGAAAAGGTTTTCAACCATTTACATTGTTTCAGCTGATAACTTAGTTGGAACCTTGTTTCCTTTCAATAAACAAGATACAACAGCAAGCCAGCTCTTGAATGCAGACACATTGTCTTGATCATGATTAACATTTAATTTTTTTCTTATTATTCATAAAAATACGTGTGCTGGTAAGTAGGTTATTTATTAATTTTTTTAGCACCAATCTTGTACCTTTTTGCTTTAAACAAAAGTGTTGCTGGACCATTTCTATTTTATGTCTTTTTTGGGTTGCTGCAGATCTGTTGGGGGTCTCTTCTTGTTAAAAGTGAGTTTCTTTAACCTTTGCAGCAACCCCTCCTCCTGATCAAGCATATTAAGGTAATTACTTGATACACTGAAGCAGGTTACTTTGATAACTTCTTACCAATTGGCATTATAAACTCAATTTGACAACACTAGGACCAAATTTAGGATAAATGCATATGAATTTGATTAAGTCCCTATGACTTGATTGAGCTGGTTTTATATTCTTGATATGAACTGGGTTGATTTCTTTAGTTTAGATGACATTTGTTTTGCTTGGTGTCATATACATGAACAAATTAATTTAGCTGAATGAGTCATAGTTTTAATGCATTTTTGCTTAAAGATACTAAAATAAAAAGCCAAACAGTCAGCTTAAAATATATTTATTTAAAGCTTGATGAATAAAGAGGTGGATGAATAAACAGCATGTAACCAGAGGGAATCCCTATGAAGTGAGGAGACATTTTAAACCCAGTACAATGATCAAATGAAAAAAATGATCAACCCTCCACCTACTCAAAGAAATTAAAATGTATCTTAACCTGTCTTCTCCAAAATCTCCAGTGGCTGTAAAGGTACTTCATAACCAACCATGTATTCAAGTGCAATAAACCTGAATATGCACAATCAAATAAATACATAGTTTGGAAATTTAAGGCAGGAAGAAGGCCTGGTTGCCGCAGTATTAAACAAAATGGTATTAATACCAGAGTGACGAGATAGAGAACAGCATGGAGACCATTAAACAGATGAGTACAGATGGTGGTCAGTGTAGCATGTGAATGGTGAAGTTTACTTTTGCTTGCTTGACACCATTACACCAAACTCCTGGATGGATATTTCTTTGTTTAGGTATTGCTGATGCTGACGTTCTGTGATGTGCCCATGACGTAGTGCGTCATCAATGGAGAACTTCTTCCCTGATTTTCTGTCGTGAAGCACAGAAGACTCTCCAGACGGGCCTTTAACTGTGATCTCTTCCCAATCACACTCCTGGCTCTGCAGGTTAACAAACATCTTCCAGTCGATCAACCCTAGTCGGTATGCCTCTTCAGGTCGCATCTCTCTTCCCGAATCAGGATCAATGACAACAATGGATCTGCGGAGGTGACTTTCTCTTTGCTCTCTCTTCATCCTCACTGCTGCCAGGTTCTTTTTAAGCTTTTCAATCTCCTCATCTTTTTGGGCCGTTATGTTTCTTAGATCTGCGAGTTCCTTCTGAAGTGAGTCAAGCCTCAGCTCCAAGTTCCTGCCATCTTCCCTGGGTGCAGACTCAGTGATAAACCGAGTCTCTTTATAGGTGATGTCAATTTCTGAACGAAGTTTGCGGATCTCATTCTGCAGCCTTTGGTTTTCTTGTTGGAGGCGATTACTTTCGTCACGGATGTAGTCCAGTTCTTTAGTGGACTTTGTGTTAGCAAATTCCATGTCGGACAACTTGGAGGTGAGCACAGACAACTCCTGGTCAAGATCACGCTTTCTTCTCTTCTCCTCTTCCAACGTTCTCCTTAGGTTTTCAATTTCAAGCTCAGCCTCTGGGTCCCTCTCCACTTGGACTTTCTCTGTGCGGACAACTCTTTCCTTCACATCCATCTTCTCCAGGGTGAGTTGCTGCTGAATGAGAGCGTTCAACTCTTTCTCAAGCAGGGTACGTTTGTGTCGTTCTTCGTCAAGCTGCAGTTTGAGGATAGAATGTTCCTTCTCCTGTTGGGGATCCTGCTGAAGTACAACCTTCTGTTTGACAGTCACCTTTTCACGATTTTCTTTGTCCCGGATCTCCAACTCGTTAAGTCTGACACGAAGTCTCTGGATCTCCAGCTCTGCTTCACGCCTTGCCTTGCGCTCTTGCTCTAGTTCTCTCAGTTGCTGGTCCAGATCAGCAATCTGTCTCTGCAGCAGAAGGAGCTCTGATTGAAGATTCTCTTTTTGTTTTTGCTCACTGTTGATACTTTGTAGGAAAGTGTCACACTCTGACTTGAGCACAGGGTCTTCTTCCATTTTAATCACTTCTTGCTGAACAATCTTCTCTCGCACCTGAGACAGATCCATCTTCTTTAGCCTAATCTTTTCTTCTTGGGCTAACCGTTCTCCCTCAAGATCAAGACGTTTCTTCTGTTCATCAGCCAGCTTCTTTTTCAGAGTCTCAATCTCTTCTTTAGTCTTGGGATCTTCTTTGTACTGCACCACTTCATTGACCACCTCTTTCGTCTGTATTTGCGGTTTAGTTGCCTTCCATCTTTCGATCTCATCCCGGAGTTGACGGATTTCCATCTCAGATTTTTCTGTCAGGTGAGTTTTATCAACAATTTCGTTGCGAAGTCTCTCCAGCTCTCTTTCCGTCTGTGGATCGGTTTTATATTTGATCACTTCTTTGAAGATCTCTTTGACTTCGACTTGAGGTCCTCTGTTCCTTAGCATAGCCAGCTCATCCTGCAGGGATTTCAGCTGGAGCTCAGCATCTCTGTAGCGCCGCTGTTGCTCCACAACTTCGAGACGGAGGTTGGCCACTTCATTCTCAGCCTTGGGGTCAGGGCGGACAATTTCACGCACCTTCTCCTGAACCACAATCTTAGACTTCTCTTCTTCCAGGCTTTGAATTTTCCTCTGGAGGTCTGTCTTCTCCCGTTGTGATGATCTTCGCTTGGCCTTCTCATCCTCATACTGCCTTCTGAGGTTTTCTACCTCTCTTTCAAAGACAACATCTTTCTCTACTTTCAGCACCTCCTTGATGGAAATCTTCTCCTCAGCAATTGCCTTCTCCTTCTCCAATCTTCTGAGCTTCTCCTGAAGGAACTGCAACTCATCCTCCAACTGCTTCCTGTTATCCATTTCTTTCTGTTTTCTGTCAAGGAGAAGACGGTACTCTGACTCAAGTTGTGGGTCGTTTTGGACCTTGATCACTTCCTCCTCAGTGATCACTTCCTGTTCCTTGTTTTTCTCCTCAGCCAGTAGGGTAACCTGCTTTTGGATCTGAACCAGCTCATTGTCTTTCAACATCTTGTGTCTTCTTAGTTCTTCTAGCTCATCCCGAAGCTTGCGAATCTCCTCCTCCTGACCACGGTCTCTCTCAATGCGCAAAACCTCTTTGACCGTGTACTGCTGTGCTCCTTCTTTGACCTCTGTCTCAAGGCCACGCAGCTTTAGCTTGAGCACCTCCAGGTCATTCTCCAGCACATGGGTGGTGCGGCGCTCCTCTGACAGCTTCTGCTGAACCTTGTGTACCTCCTCATCCAACTGAGGATCTGGAACCTTTTTAATGAGCTCCTTCTTGACGATGGTATCTTGGGGCTTTTGACCTTCCAGGAGGTAAATGTCAGTCTGAATGGTCTCAATTTCTTTTTCTAGCTGCTCTCGCCTGTGGATCTCATCTTCCAGCTGCTTTCTGATTCGCCACGGCTCCTCTCCCGGGGCAGCAGCATTGACTGATCTTACGGTGGAAGACTGAATCATAGGAATTTCAGGTTGCTGTAGAGAGAGATCCATCATTAGTATCTCAATTAATGTTTTGTTTATTTCTCAATGTAGATGCAAAATTATTTCACCTGGCTAAGAAGATTTTGGGCGAACTCAAGATTCTGCAGCCTTTGCTTGTTCACGGCATTCACCTCTGTGAACTTTGCTTCCATGGCAGCTTCCTGGAAATAGTTAAATACGAAATCAAACAAGGCACACAAGGAAGTAGACTAAATAGAAACCTTTATGTTCAATTTGATAATACTAAAGTTATTTAGTAAAAAGTGTTATTGATAAATATTATCCAGAGAACACTTATTTTCCGAATTACATGCCAGAGTAGAGGGTCTGAGTTTTGGTTCAGTACACAGCATCAGTAACATATTTCCTTTACGGTTTTAAACATTCAGTGTATTTTAAACATCACCTCTGCTTTCACTGTCAAAGCAGGGGATTCCAGTCTGCTCCTCTTGTAGGACTGGGGGACAAGTCCATCCTCCAGATCCAGAATGGACCGGAATTTCTCAGTCTCAGTCTCATAGTCCTAGAAAGACAAATCAGTCAACCGTTAACTGAACTTCCACATGGTGTTTTCTGGTCATGGTGGTGAAATCAGATAAAATGTGTCACCTTGACGGCCTGCTGGTAAAGCTGGGCATTTTTTGACAAATTGTTCAAGTCTGACTCCTTTCTTGAAATGTCAGACAGCAGGTTCTGTAGAAACAGAGCTGTTTTAATATAAAGAGAACATATTTACAGAACAAGAATCATGTTCTTGTCACCCTCATGTTCTTGTCACTGCTCATCTCACCCTTTGATTCTTCAGCTTGGCGTCTAGTTGTCTTAGGTCATCAGTTTCACGGGGCTCATAATTTGGGATATGGGACAGCCAGGAGTTCAGGCTGCTATAGTCATTCTGGTAATTCTTGTAAGCCATCTTGGCTCTCTGCAGGCTTTGAGACCTGTGTTGTACATGGAGCAGCACAGATCATTAGCCAAAAGTTGCTGGTGTGTGGTGCTGGGTGCACAGGTTATGAAAATATTCCACCTCACCTGGTGTCGATCTGCCTATTGAGGTTGTTGTAGCGCTTGTTGAGTTTCTGAACATCAGCCTCCTGCCGTTCGATGTCAGGACAATGCTCCTGGAAGTCCCTGGCCATGGTGTCACAGCTGCCTTTGGCCAGGCGCAGGTTCTGCTCCGTTTCAGAGATCACTGACCTCTGAGCCTTCAGGTCTGACCCCAAGTCCTGATAGCACATTATGATACGTTCTTGTTAGTGATGCTGACAGAAGTTGTTTGTCATCCCAAAATGATACATGTTCTTCTATTTACTAGTGTAGTGGAAGCTCTAAAACCAAACTAGAATAGAAATATGGCTGTTTTGTCAGAGCAAATTTTATTCCTTAAATAGTTTTGAACATCTCTTCAAATTGATCAGTCTCTCCAGGATTTCAGTTGTTTTGCGATTCGTTTGCAATTAAAATCACAAATTTGATGGTACCAATTTAGAAATAATTGCAAAAAAAAGTTGCAATATTTGCTCTTTTGCACGGCACTAAATGTGAATTTTAGTTTCTCCATTTATCGGTTACAGACTGTAACTTGACATCAAGTAAGGCTGAGGAACAGTGGAGTAGAAATAAGAAATACTGCCAATAATGGCCTCAAAACAACTATATTATCATTTATCACAATAATTATTGGGACAGTTTATTGTGTATGAAAGAATTACATTCGTTTGAAAGGTTTCAGTGTACTTAGGAATAGTAAAAGCCAGCTTACAGCAAGTTCTTTCTGCATTTTCTCCACTGAGGGGATGTCAGCTGGAGCAACCTCCTCCCTGGCCAGCGTGTTCTCGTAGGTAGACAGTAAAGTCTTCCCTTTCTGAATGGAGGTCTCCAGCTGGTTGGAATTCTTCAGTCTAAAACACAAAGGCAGCCAACTTCAATTACAACATGGATTTAAACAACTCAAACTAAACTGAAATAAATTCAGGAACTTGGACACTTGTGCTAGTAGTAGGGATAGACCAATCCACTATTCACTTCTGATACAGATATCGGACATTTAGTATCGACTGATACCGATCTAATACAGAAAAATAGAGCTGAATAGGCTTAGAATTTTTTTGTATTTTTTTTTAGTTTAACCACACACAAAAAATTTATTAATAACTCTGCACCAGTGCAGCACACTTAAATACACCAAAAGCTTCATCAGCTTGGTCAAACATGTAAGCATAACACAACTTTAATGTGTTCAGTCAGAGTATAATGTAAAATAAATAATAAAGAAATTGACAAAAATTGGCCAACTACCTCAGTCAAACATCTAAAAAACTGCAATAAACCCGCTTCCAAATTGTTCAGAAAATGTAATTAGAAATCCTAAATATAATGGAAAATAAAGAATTAAGTCACTCAGAACTCAAAGCATAGAATTAGACTCATTAGATTTGCCCTTAGGGGTCGATGCACTGTCTTGTTACAGGGTCAATAATTTCTAATATTTCTAGATCTAGTTGTTTTTCCATCATCAGGATTTATGTAGATATTAATATCAGATTGGTGCATCTCTAGCTAGGAGCACAGCTAATTCTGAGAAAAACAGACAAAAAAAGCACATCAGGTCACATACTTGTCCTCGGAGCACTGAAGAAGCTGCTCGATCTTGGTGTACTTCCTGTTGGCCTCATCCACCTTGCTGTGAAGCTGAGGAGCACTGGGGGAGTTTGGGTTTGAAGTCAAGAAGCTGTTTGCCTCTGCAACTTTAGAGGTCTTCTCTGGCTCAATCCTGCGGACAGTTGAAGCGATGTTCTGGAGAGAAACATCCTCAGAGTATTAATGCTTCCAGAAAACATGAAGGTGTGACATCAGAGGACAGAATGGAGCCGAGTTTGTTACCCTTATGTCCTGCAGGCGGTCAGCGCTGTCCGGCACGGTCCGGTTCTGCTCCAGCGGTGGGCGTACTCGAGCATAAATTTCTTTCTCCTGTTTGTCCAAGTCACTGACCACCTTATCAAGACCGGCCATCAGCTGGCGGCACTGTTGTTCATCCTTGTCTGCAGCCACACAGCATTACCAGACAGTGAATGGGAGCTCAGGAGGCCGTAAAACATCACATTTATAGGTGCAGTATGTGACTTTCATAAAAAAGTATATTTTTACCCATGTGTTGAAACTGTCAGTATGTCGTATAATATCAGACAAACCATTTGTGAAAAAAATCCCCTTTGCCTTCTTCCTGTGCTAACTATAACAACCAATCAGAGCCAAGGCGAAGGTCTTCGCATTGTCAATCATCCTTGTGTACATCTTCCCCCCATCAGCACAGCCCATCAGGAATGCTACAGCTAGTTGTAGCCATTTGACTTTCTGAGCTTCCTAAAATCTTTCATCAGATTTCAGTCAGGTGTTTAGAACCTAAACTATGTGAGAAATTTCAATTTACCTTCCAGAGAGGTACATTAATCTATAGAACACCTCAACTGTCCTCATGGTCACATGGATAACATACAAACATTTTGATAGTGAGTTAATGTATTAAAGAACAATCATACTCAATTCCTTTCAGAAAAAACCTTGAAGTAGTTAGACTTCATGTTTATTTACGTCTTGTTTCATTCCTTAATTACTGAGATACATTAGTGTGACTACTAAAAGGTTAGACTTGTTATAATTATTACATTTCATTCAAAGTGTGAATATTGTGATTCTGAGAATAAAAGTATTTCCATGATTGTTTCCCTCTCGTTCCTTTCTATGAAGCAAGTGCTGACTGATTTTAATAATGATGCTGGTACAATTTTACAATGCAAATATAAATGAAAAGCTCATCTATGCTATTAGGCATCCGTTCATTGGAACATGTCTCTTGTACCAGTAGCCGTTCCTGCTCCACTCTGCTTCTTCAGCTCCTCAAATCTTTTCAGCAGAGCTGCTTTGCTGGACGCCAGCTTCTGCTTGACAGCTTTCTGTTGACTAGCCAAGCTGCAGGGAGACAATACATGTCATTGCAGTAACCCTGGAGTAAAACAAGTCATTTTGGTCCCTTGAAAACTCAGCTGAACACACTTACTTGTCAGAAATGGCCACCGCCTCTGGGTCAGTGGGTGGGATCATGAAGCAGATGCCTGGAGCATTGATCTTATGTCCCGTTTGATCCTTCACATCCCATCTGGACCCATTGTTTCGGAGCAGGGTGTACGTTTCTCCGCGAACAATTTGATCCTGCTGAAGAATAAGAAACTGTCACCTTTTCATGATCAGAAAAAAAAATTCACAACACAGAATATGGAAGCCTGGAATATTTTTCTGTTTCTGACAAACTTCATCATAATTCCTGAACAGGTGCTGCAATGACAAAGATAACCTGGAAATGAAGATCTTTGCTTCAACAACACTGAAGATGGATACAAAAGTTCCTCTGACTTCTTTCCATCTCTCCTTTTGACCCCAGAGAATATGAAAGAGGTTCTAAAGGGATTTAAATACATTATGGGGTAATCCCCTAAGTTACACGACTGCTACTCAGCATAAAACCAAGTGAGGAAAAGTGTTTATGCAAGCAGTCAGATCATGGAAGACATTTGAGGATTAAAGCCCTGACAGAACTTGGGATGAGGAGAGCTGTTTGGAACTAGATGACAGGAGGAAGAAAAATAAAAATAGAGAAAGAAATCTAAAGAAATTTAAAAAGGAGCCTGCCAAAGTGCACTATCTATCGGTCAGACTTAAATTTGGCATTCTGATGCTGAAAATTAGCAGCACTGCTGTGGTTAACTAGAATATAGCTAATATCATGGGGTTTATTCCATTTAGTATGTAAAGCTTAGACTTTATATAAAAATAAGCTCAAATGCTAATGTTAGCTTAATGCTACTATTAGTATGTGAATTATAGTTGCATGTGGGTTATAACTAGCATACTGACTAACATTTATTTACTCCATTCAGAATTCAAACAGTATAAAAGCTAAAATGAGCTAAAATGCTGTCGTCATCTAAATTACTCAGTACCATGTTAAACACCAGTAACATGGTCTAAGTCTGCAAACAGCAGTGCATGAGCTAAAATTAGCTCATACACTAATTTTAGCTAGTGTATGAGCTAATATAAAAATTAGCTCTCAGCTTAATGTAGAGAATGAAGCTTTTATTTTGCAAATTTCAGTAAGTTTCACTTTAAAAGTTTACCAGTCCCATATGTGACATGTACCTTTGGGGTTTTCACCGTCTTCATCTCCAGCATCTCCTGGACAGACAACATCACAGCAGTTAATAAGACGGCTCAGCAGGGGTCACACTTCCTGAGAGTCCTCAAGAAGAGCAAACTGGATTCTAACTTACTGCTGACCTTCAACCCATCTTCTATTGAGAGCCTGCTGACAAACTGTGTTACATGATATACTGCTTAAAAAGGTAGATTTTACCTTCTGCTGCCCATTTAAAACTATTGGATTCATTACTATTAAACCAAAGAGCCAGAAAATCTGTAAACTGACTTGAAATTTAAAACACCTGGATTTCATTACACATTCATATCATCCATTAACAAACTACAACAGTACAAACCCACTTGTACAATATTTCATCAGTAATTTCAGATCAGCAAATCCACTTGTTTACACAGCTGTAGAAACATGAACTTACTGATTTCTGGATGCACAAACATACAGAAATCATCAAGAGAAAACAATTCAATCTGAATATGGAAAATATTGATAGTGTTACCATTTAACTGTGTTATTGTAAAGTTAGCAGATGAATGAATCTCTAAACTTGACCACAAGTTCTGACGGAGTGGAAGTTTAAAACCACATACTTCCAGTGGTTCAAAGTCACACAGAGCTTCAATGGGCAGCAGCTTCTGGGGGGTTTCTCTCCGGTACTTCAGAGGCAGAACCTGCAGGCTCCGGCTTTGGAGACCCTTGACCCGCTCGTCAATGTGATCCACTGCCTTAGCCTGGTCCTACTCAAACACAGATAGAATGAAAAGAACTGTCATACCACTCCAGAAATGTTTTAGACGCTTTTTAGCTTCCTTCCAAATGAAGCTCACATCCAGCTCGGAGATCAGGCTCTGCGTCTGATAAACATCTTTGTACTCTGGGCTGTACTTCTGGTTGATTTCCGTTTCCAGCCGCTTCAGCAGGTCCTGAGTGTCGCGTGCTTCCTTGTGGAACTGCAAATGAACAGACACCAACAAACAGGAATTAGCTTCAGCTCTTTGTCTCTCTGGGCTTAAAAGTCCCCTGTCCTTGCCAGCTGACCTTGTGATATTCATCCATGTGCTTGAGATGACTTTCCTCACAGATGAGCAGGTTCAGGTACTCTTTCCAGTCAGCATGGACCGCTTCATTGTGCGCCTGACGACATCACATGGGGATTATTGATCAAATTCATAATCCCTATGTTCAAACATTTCAGATACAGACCAATTTGGCCAAACAGGTGAACTGACATATTGTCAAATTTGTTTAATAAGTGTAAACTTGCAGCTTTTTGTCTTTGAAAAATAAAATCACAAACTGTTAGAGTTTATCAGTAAAATAAATCCAAGAATTTGCATACATTTTCTTTTGATTAGTTTTAGTCAATATTTCCGAGTAGAAATTGTAGTAGCTATCACTGAGCAAAACAGCCAATAATGACTGATCATTTTGCTCATCTTATTGATCCTCTCATGCTAGAAAGAAACAAAGGTGAGAATTGATTTGTGATTAAGATATGTGACTAAAATAGTAAAATCCAAGTCTTTTCTAACACTGTGCCATGGGAACCGTTTCCCTGACTACCAGAGCTACCATGTGTCAATCACCAACACTGTGCCTCAGTGTTAACATCATCTAGCAAGTTGGATGCTAGCCTCCATATTACTAAGGCAGGAACCAAATTTATATTCTTATTCTACTAAAGAAACATTATGATTAAAAAATATATTGACAGAATATGCAACACAACACAAACCATCTAACCATAATTTTCAATTCCAATCAAATTGTCATCAATTTTACTTTTATTAAACACTGAAGTTAAATGCTTGATTAGAATGTAAATATTTTATTGCCTAAATTTAACTTTGTTTTTAATACTGTACCTCTATGACATTCTTTGCTGGGTGTTGTGCATCTATCAGACTGTTTGCATCTTCATTCAGCTTGCTGATGGTAGACTCCTTGCTCTCCAGACATTTATTGATAAAGTTCTGTTGGGTTGAGATAAATTAGATTCATGTCTAATTTGCTCTTATTTTTAGATCTGCATTATGGGTCTGTCATTCAGTCTACCTCATACTGCCTTCGGCGGGCGGGGTAGTCCAGGTTAGCATCACTCCAGTCATAGTCAAACCTCTCCCGTCCTTGCTGGTCCATCCAGAAAAGTTCATTGGTGCAGCGCTGCATGAAGTCCCGAAGGCTCAGCAGATGGCGCTGGCGAGCACTAGAGCTGGCCTTGTTGAAAGAAGAAAGAAACAAAATTGCATATTTTCTGTGGAAATGGTTGCAGTCTGACTCAGCCGTGTGTTTGTGTGGATGCATTACCAGCAGTTTGTCATACTTGGACCGGAGGCCGCTGAGGTATTCCTGTCCCATTGAGCAACATCAAGACAAAAATGGAGGTGTTGTTATATTAGACATGTACACATTCAATAAAGAACAGTACATATACATATACAATTGTTTTCAAAGTGTCTTAAGTCTGAAAGGCCATGTAAGAATTTATCCAACTGTTATATCATTGATGTGAGACATTCGTCACTCTTGGCTCTGACTACACATCTAAACAGAATTATCTACAGAAGTTGCAGCCAATGCTCCACAATAAGCCATCACCATTATTAACCTCCTCAATGTTTTTATGATCTTGTGACAATCCTGTCGGCTCCCATTGCTGAATAAACTTGAAAAGCGACCGACAGAAAGTGGCATCCATTATTGTTTCTGTAAACCGAGTGCTGTTGTGTGATGTTAACACTCTTCTTGTGTGGATACGGGGCACTTTGGGGTCATAAACTGCTCATACAGAGGTCTGATTGTGGTCGCATTTGATTAGCAGTATGGATGACCACACAAACAAAAAGGATTTCAGCAAAAAAATAAAAATAATACAAAATGCTCATCAATACCTGCTGCTGTGAACATAGCCCATTATTGTGGAGTGAAATGTATATGTTTTATAACCATCTTAATTGTGCATTTTTTGACTTATGTGACTTATACTCTATTTGACCAAACATTCAACATAGTGTATTTTCCAGTCAAACTACATCTGAAAACTTTGAGTTTAATCAGGTATGAAATGTCCACTGAGGCATCTATAATCTTTTACATTCAAGGATGTGCAGCCACCTTAGTTATTATTTAACTAGCTGATCATAGGCTATAATACTAAAATGAAACCAGTCAAAATGTTTCTTAAACATGTCATTAAGGTTATGAGTTAAAAGAATAAGGCGCTAATATATCACTGCAACATTATTAAAGTAGTATGATTTTCTAAATAGGACAGATCTTCACAAATTTGCAGATTTATGCTTAATTTACAACAACTCAGTCATAGAAACAACAGTGACTAGACGTCCTGTGTTGTCTGAGGAAGAGCACCTTCAGTCAGTCAGCTGCCCAGGAATGAAACCCACAACCAGATGAAACCAGAAAAACAACTAAATTTAAAGACTTTCACTAAACATCTGGAAAAAGTCTTGTTGATTCATACAACAGGCCTTGTTGTATAAATCAGCATGGTTCTTTAGTCAGAACTAAAGAATGTGAATCTGTATTGTTTATTTGTATCATCTGTTTTCTGAGCAGAAAAACTAAAATTAACAGAATCTAAAGGATTGTACTAAACATCTGAAAAAAAGGTTTGTTGATTCATACACCTGTCAGAACTAAAGAATGTGGATCTGTTGTCCTGTGCTGTTTGTTTGCATCATCTGTTTTCTGAGCAGTAAAGTTTTGTTGTCTTTTAATAAGTCTGGTTTTGTTCAGACTAATTTCATGTACTGACTAACTGTGTGTTTTACTTATATTCTTGAATTGTATTGCTTTAACATCATGGACAGAAAACTACTACATACATAAATAGCCTTTTGACTAATCCTGTCCATTTAGATTCATATTATGTCTTCTTTTTTACTGAATTGAGTTTACAGAAAACCTGAACAGGTTGGATGTAATAATGAACTGATCCTGCTTCGCCTTCAGGCTGGTGGTCCTACCTTGTCTCCTCCAGTAGAGATGTGGGGAGCCAGCGCCTCCACCTCGCTCTGGAAGATGTTGTGCTCCTCCACCTCCTTCTCCAAAGTGGGCAGATCTTCACCAAAGCCCTTGTTGTTCAGGTTTTCCTGAGCACAGAGACAAACACATCCTTCATGTCTTAGTTCAAATTTACAGAAATTTCATTTATTTTTTTCCCAACCAATTATAGTTTAAATATTATTCTCTATTTAAGAGTTCCTGATATGTCACTTGTAAGTTAGAAGACTTGGAATAATGCAAAACTAAAATATTTGCGTTAGAGACTAGACCAAAAATACTTGGTAAGATTTTGTTTTTGTAGAGGATGGATACAAATGTTCATCCACACCAATTTGTAATATTAATCCAGGCCTGAATGAAGCCAACTGAGAAACTGGACTTTTCCCAAACCATGTGGTGAAAAGTCCCACATCTCTGCCAGCAATAAAATGTGTTAAACATTCTTCATACTCCAACTTTAACTCCTCAATATTTGGAAGTGTAGCTAACACTTTGTTCACTTCCTCCACTGTCAAACTACAACAAATGGCTAACTGAAATTCTAAGAGCACACAAAACTGACTTCATCTGATGGAGAAATCCAGATCAATGGGAGAAATCAGTGCAGGGAGATGAGAATTGAGCAGAATTGCTTAGGAAGGCCACAGCCAGGCCAGTTGAATACTAAAGCATCAGGCGTTATGAATGTCTCACCAGTTTGTCTTCCATGATGTTGCCCCAGTTAACGCTGGGCATCCCCTCCGCGCGGTTCAGGTGGTAGATCCGATCATGGTCCTCCTTCAGCTTATTCACCCTCTCTCGCAGCTGAACCATGCTGAATACAAGAGACAACAGAAAGGTGTGACTAACATTTGGAATGCACTCTAGGCAACAAGCAAACACTGTAAAACAGGAGCAGGTATTACAAAATGAGAGATCTGGCTGAGAAAAGGCAGAGTGTTCTGGTGAGACAGAGCAGCAGTGTTGAAGCATAAGGACTCACTCTTGCTCAATCATCTCCGCCTGAGGATGCTGGAGGCGCTTGGTTGCACGGGCATCTTCATCCAGGGTATCGAGCAGCTCCAGAGAGTTGAGGATTCTCTTATTAGTATCATCCTGATACAGAGGCTGCTTCCCTTCGTTGATCTTACCAACATCCTGCAAAAAAAAAAAAGATATCAGAGATGACTAAAAGCTTCTGTTTCACCCTGTACAGGCTGGGAGGTTGCGTGGCTCAACCATCTGGCTTCATTCAGAGCCCCAACGTCACATTTAACCAGAGCAGGTCTGGGTCACTCTCCTCTGTGAGGATCATCACAGAGAATGATCCTCTGTGATGATCACAGGATCATCTGGAAACCACTTCTGATCAATTCCTGACATCAGCTGTCTGCATGTACCTGCTGCTTCCAAATCAAATTATTTTCATACAGTGGGGTGAAAAGGTGTTTGCCCCCTTCTGAATTTCTTTTGTTTTTCACACTTCAGTGTTTCAGAACATCAAACCAATTTAAACATTAGTCCAAGACAACACCAGTCAAAACAAAATGTAGTTTTTTTAAGAAAGGTGTTTTTTCACTAAGGGAGTAGCTGCGTTTCCATTGCAAATACGGGCAAAATTAGTAATTCCATTAATGTTGAATCATCATTTTTGCAACTGCTGTGTTGTCATTAAATAAGAAACGCAATTAAAATCACACATTAATAAACTTGTTCTCATGATAAGTCAACAAACATGCCACACTGTCATCCTCCAACTACTTCTTGTTGTGTTCTCTGTGTTTTATGGCAGAGGAGCCATTCGGCTGTTGATCATATGATCCGATAAAAAAAGTATTTTTATTGAAGGTTTGTGATATAAACCAATTTTGATACAATCAGAAAAAAATACACCTTATCCTGACACAAGAGTTTTTGCAAAATTGGTGTGTTTCCGTTAAGCAAATTATCTTTGAAATATCAAATTACACAAACATATGGTCAATGGAAATGCAGCTAGTGGTGAAACTTCCCAGGAGTGGACGGCTGACCAAAATTAACCCAAGAGCTCATGGCCTACATAGCAGAGTTCCAAAGTGAAAATCACTGTTGAGCATTATTCAGCATCCTGGTACCAGTCTGTTCAGGTGTATGTGGTCATGCAGGATTTTACCTTGTTGAGGTTCTGCTCGATATCATAGATGTTCTTCTCCACCTTATCAGCGTTCTTCTGCAACTTCTCAACAATGGCAGCCAAGTCTGTACTGGTACTGTGGGACAAACACACAAACAAATAGGTGAGGGTGTTTTTTGCCATTATTGATAGTGGGGAAAAACTTAACTTGTTCTTTGTAAGCCTTTAAGTCTGTGTAATAAAAAGCCTCACTCGTCTCTGGAAGAATTGCCTGCAGAACATTGAGCAACTGTTTCCAGGGCCGGCCCAAGGCAGAAGAGAACTAAACCGCTACCCAGGTTTTAGTTATTTTTAATAAGAATACATGTCAAAAGTAGGAAAATGTATTTTTCAATGTAGAACTAGTCACCAGACAGAGGAAAGTACTCCGTTTGGTAGTCATGCTAGCAGCTGTAATTTAGCATTGCTAGCTCATCATTTGCTAATCATTGCTGCTGCTTGTGTCTCTGTTGGGATCATATTTTATCCACATTTCAACAGAAACTAATCACTGAGAATATTCCATGTGTACTGATCAAACTGTCCTCTCTTTCTCAACTCTGGTTTAGATCATTTATTAATAACAGAAGCAGAAATATGTCACCACATCGTAAAAAGTATAAAAATTAAAAACAATAAGCATATTTGCAAATTACAATAAGGAAATTTGAAATTTAAATATAATGTACTCAAAACAACAAATCTCTATCTTGGTAGACTATTGCTAGAACAATAAGTCAGAGAGATAACCTTGTTTTAACTGATTTACTTATGTTTATTAAGCAAACAATGTGAAGTAAATAAATTATTTAATTTATTGTTGACATTATTCATAAAGCAGAACATTCTGGACAGTGTTTTAAAGTGAAATCATTTTTATTATTCTGTGGTTGCTGGATGCTGATGAGTTTATCTAGAAGTGGGGGACCAAACCAAACCAAACCCTGCTTTGGGCCTCAGATCAGTTTTGGCCTGCAGCTGCAATATGATTGGCTCGTCCTGAACTGTAAGAAATGTGACAGAATGAAGAACAAATTTCTTTATAGAAAGGCAAATTGGCCTGGCCCGTTTCTTCCTCATTCCATCCTTCAGACACACCTGGACCAGTTGCTATGACAACCAAGGAGCAACTGTACTCCTCAAAGCCTAAATGCAGGCTTACATGTTCCTGTTGAACTCAGCACCTTTATCCATCACATTTATTACAATGTTACTTCCGTAAAACAATTATTTAATAAATGTTTCAGTCTAGGCTTAATTTCCAGGGTTGCTTCACCTGTTTTAATGTGGTTTGATATGAAACCTGGAAAAACAAGAGACACCAAGACAGGGAGGGAGGGAGGAAGATAAATGAACCTGATATCTCAGGTCACTTATACGGTTATTTTCCATTAGAAAGTTTCATTTTATTGACTGATCAGAATTGATAGATCCATTTAATTCCACAGTTTATCCACCAGAGAGCACTCACACTTTAATTTCGACAATGTACTGCACGTAGATTTTTTTGATCACATTACTTAGTTAGAAAAAGAAAGAGAAAAAACATAAACCAACTGTTGCTTTTTGTCCTTTCTGATTCGGCGCTGGGGCGTTCCTCATCCCAGCCCGTAACAATTGTTCCAAACGTTACGTGATTAGTAGTGGAATGTCTCCTGACCTCAGTATATACACAAGTAATCTCCAGTGCTTCAGTGAACACACTGCAGAGTTTTCACTGCCTCTCTCTCACACACACATTTGGGTTCTGAGTGGTTTCTGACACCGCTAGGCTTAGTGAAAATACAGGAAATATGCTGAGACAAGTCTGCTGTCATCTGCTGCGCTTCTTATGCCCGTCTCCTCAGTCAGCCTTAGCATAAGCAGCGCTCAACATGTCTCATTACACTGTAGATACCCAAAGGCTCTTATACCTACAATCCACCCCACACAAGAAGCCATAGAGTCAGCTTTGTAGTGAGTCGTTTCTCTGATGAGCTCTGAACTCTTATTGTTAAGAGATTTAATGAATTAAACTATTAATTTTTTTGAGTTTTCTCTTTATATTAACTACTTTACGTTAGAGATGCACTGATCTGATAATATTTGTATCAGTGCCCATATTAAAGAAAATTCTGGATCTGGTATCAATGACAGAGTGCCTGTTCCACAAGGTCAGATCTAGCCAGTCTAATTCTATGCTTTGTGCTAATATATATACTGTATATATTTTTTTACATTATATTTAGAATTCTTAATTAATCTGTCAGAAACATTTGAAAGATTGTTTATTTTTACATGTTTGACAAAAGTAGTCAATCTGTTGCTTATGTCAGATTCAGTTTCTTTATTACTTGTTTTACATCATAGTCCTAATTGCACTGACTGAAAAAATTTAAGTTGTGTTGTTTTTACGTGATGGACCAAACTTGTTAAGTTATTGGTGTATTTAAGTGTGCTGCACTGGTGAAGGTTTATCAAATAAATTTGTAATTCAGTACATTTATGTCTGTTGAAAAAGAAAGAAAACATCTTAAGTCAATTCAGCTCTGTTTTTCTAAATTGGATCAATATTGGCCAATATTAAATCTCAGATATCCGTGTCGGTGTTGGAAGCAAAAAAAGTGGATCAGTGAATCCCTACTTTACATTTATGAAAATACTACATTTATAAAAATCCATATAGAATGATCATAATAGAGCCACAAAAGATGAAAAAATAACATGCCAGAACAGGTCTGGAGCTTGAGATTAAACTGAAAGTGCTTCTGCAACTGAAAACTGTGTGTGTGTGTGTGTGTGTGTGTCAGCCCACATCCAGGACCCAGCTCCTCACATATACAGGTTATGTAACAGCTGCAGGATGAAGAGCGCAGCGTGGAACTCCACAACAACCGGTTGAAACACTTAAAAGAGCAAGTTTGAACTAGTGCCCACTGTGGAGTTCTGGCAGCTGGCAGGATTCCAGGTGGGGTGGGGGGGGGTGAAATCTGGATCCAAACCCAAAGTTCTGTCTTGGAAGGAACTAAAGAATGTCAACCAACTGGAAAACACAAGCTTAACCGCTGCTACTGCTTTGTCCTGGCATGACTTGGAGTACTTCTGCTCATCTTTAAAGTAGAGATGATGTGCTAAGTTTGAAACTAAGCACATGGCCGGGAAGAAACCGGCCCTGGTTCAGAAACAGCAGCAAAACAGCACCAGCTCAGCCTCAGCTCTGCTGCAGCGTCGCTGGGTCTGACATGCCTCTGGGACCGCCTTGGTTCTGGCTCTGAAGCATTGGGTTAGGAAAGACGTGTTGCATGTTTACACGGAGGAAAGGTTCCAATTAGAACCAGAACACAGCAGGATTAGGTCATACAGGGTGTGCCGGGCTGCTGTCACTGGGCTCTGGATCGGAGGCCGGTTCTAGTAGCAGCCTGGACATGGACGCGTTAGGAGACAAAAACTACTCAAGGGCATTCTGTGTTGTTCCTTTTGTCCTTATATGCTTAAAACCTTATTTTTTTTGTCTTCAACTGTTGCATTAACATCTTGCACCGAGTATGTTGGAATGTATATAATCTTCATATAGCAGAAAAACACCTGAACAAGCAGAACTGTAAGAAAAACAACTACACAGGGAGGAGCTGCATTATTAGGATTCCTCCTCTGTCAGTGGGTGGCTCTCAGGATCAGCACAAACGATGGAGATAGCTAATCATTTCTGGAAACATTTAGATGAATCAGTAGAAGGACGTGGACCAAACAACTCTTTAGACATGACGATGCTGCAGGGCCGGTTTTAATGACAGGTCAACACATAACCTGGCAGGGAGGGGAAAAAACCCCAGGCCTAAAAGGACGACAAATTAGCTCCCTACACTGCTTCCTGTTTATGAAATACATCAAAACTGAGACTTTCCAAGAAACTCATCAAGCAGTACTTTGAAATACTACTTAAGAAAAAAAAGTAATTAAAGATTACAAGCACAAATGGGATTAGTAATTCTTTCATTACACATTATTAATAAAACATTTTAAACAAAACAGAATCGATCAGAACTGGAAACATCAGAAAATCAGAAATTGGTATCGACCAGGAAAAGCCTGATTGGTCCAGCTCTAAGTGTTGATGACAGATGCTTGAGAGCACATCCTGACCAAATCAGAATGAAAAAAATGTCTGGACAATTTAATGTTCAAGTAAAGAGTTTGAATTCACTGAGCCAGACACTAGAAAGGATGTACAGGGGATCCGACCAATGTTTTTTGAGTGCCTGTTTTGCATACAATATATTTTATATACAAATCACAACCTGATATCAAGTGAGTTGCATTAATATTTTGGGATTATTATGGCTATACGGAAAATTCAATTATTTGAAAAATATTAAGTTTCATTAGATTTCCTTGGGAACAACATAGAGCTATTGGCCAAGGGACATATTTAACCTAAAATACATCAATTCACACCCACTGACATACAGGACCAGCAATTCATGGAATATAATTTGCATTAGTAGAAGAAGTTTTCTGGAGTGGCCAGGGCACCAAAACTAGCTCCAGCCCAGGGCCCCACATCCTTGTAAAACCAGCCCTGATCATACAGTAAATTAAAAATATTTTCTGACTCAATATTTACCTAGACATGGTAACTAAATGGAAATAATCAAGTCTGATCAATTCTAGTAAATGCTAACGAAACCAAGTGGGTTTCACCTGGAAGCTGAGAGAATGTCAACGATGTAAAGATGGCAACAGGCGGAGGAGACGGCTTTGGTCTGTAGGTGCAGCACTATTTTGGGAGGGGCAGCAAGAAATTCTTCTTACAGTCTTTCTACGCAGGACAGCTGAATACTTATCGGACCTGTTGGTACAACTTTATAACCCAGCTTATCAGCCACACCCACGCAGCAGTTAAAGCACAAGACGTGAAACTGATTTCTCTGAGTTTTGTCAAAACACAAGATTCTGGCGACCGGATGTGGTTGAATTAAGTCCTCCAGGATCCATATGGATCCATCCAGCTGAACGGAACCAGGGAACAAGGCATAGGGAAAACTGTCTCCACGGATCTGCTCAACCAGAATGACAAGAGCCTGTCCCTGGCAGGGCAGGGCGCGCCTGGTTCAGGACGCACAGCCCAGTCCGTCTATCCCACTTAATACAATACTAACTGCGTCATTTCATCAACTTTTCTTCTGTTTACATATTTTTCTCTCAATCAGTCCGACGACAGAGTCTTAAATAAATAGCTAAGCACAAAGAAAAGCGACAACGTAAAGAACAGAAATTAGGACTGCGCCCAAGGTCACCACAATCCCACCGAGACGTTTTTCTCTACAACACCTGGCACTGAAACAAACACACATAAAAGCACGCGCAAAAGTCTCTACAAAAACTTGTGAAAACACGTCTTACACTTACCTTGATTTTTGCTGCGTCGTAGGCGTAGGGGTGATAGCGGCGGTCTTCTTGCTTTTTTTAAACATGGTGGCAAGTCACCTGTCAGCACCTTCCTCTGATAACTTAGCCGTCAAACGCAGCAGGACAGGTGGACCGCAGCTGGGTGTCGCGTGCTCAGCTTGCGCCGCTGTTGTCGCTCTGGAAGCCGTGGGAGAGAAAAATGTCCTCAAGAGTCTCAGCCTGCCCCTGTCCCTGTCACTGCGCTCACAGTGATAATGGACTCAACAGCACCTGTAACAGTCACTTTTAGTGTTCACACACCCTCTCTGTACACCTAGCAGCCAGCACGGGATGGGCGGGGCCACAGAGGGAGGATCCGCCCCTCCCGCCTCCAGAGAAAATCAGAGAGAGGAAAATCAACAGGTGTTTATATTTCCTGACAAACATCAAAGTTGCTGTACATAAACAACACCATATTTTAGAATTAATACCAAGTAAATATGGCGTCAGTACCCTCAAAAAAGTGAAACATGGCAGTTGTTCACATTATGTTAATATTTCATTTCAAGTTAACTCATAAACATTGTTTGTTGTGTTCAATTAATTATAACATCATTATAACAGCATTATAACAAAAATGATTGGTAATGATATCAGCCATATATGACATCATTACCAATCATTTTTGTTATTTATATATCATCAAACTTCTGACCTTTAGGTGTTCTGGTGCTCTATCCCTTGAATAATTGTTATTAAAACCTTAGAAAGAATTTGTAGGTGTCTAAAAAACACTTTAATAATATACTAACATAATAAACAGAAACAATAGAGAAACAAAACAAATTTGTGTACATTTTTTACTAAATAAGTCAAGTGCAAAATATTAAAATTTGAGAGCAAATAAAAACAAAATCTTATTGAGGTAGAGTTGAGAAGCTACAACACAAACAAAAAAAAAAAATCAAGAGGATATATTAAACTAAGGTATCAATTTTACCATGCTACTATTGATCCAATTCTGATATAACTTGGTGTCGATGTTTTATCGATATTAAAATATGAAAGGTGTGGCGTCTATGTCCACATGAATATTGCCTCTTTAATGGGAAAAAATCAAATTCACAAAGAACAGAACAGAACTATACACACACATATATGTATGTATGTCCTGTTCTATCTATCTATCTATCTATCTATCTATCTATCTATCTATCTATCTATCTATCTATCTATCTATCTATCTATCTATATATATATATATATATATATATATATATATATATATATATATATATATATATGTATATACATATGTATATATATGAACAGACCCCTGTTGGTTGGAACTGTGTGTGTGTGTTTGTCAGTGTGTGAGCTCTGTTACTGGGGGCGTGCCATTCAGGACTGCACTGGCCCAACCAGTCAGACTTGAACCAGGGTGTATTTACTTTTCACTGAAAAATGTCCCTGTGTCACAGTGATTCTACAACACTGCGCATTGGTGAAAATATACCACTAAAACAGTAAAAGTTAAGTCAAAGCTTGTCTTTTCAGTGTATTGTGTTTGAGATGTGGCACGTGGGTTTCCAGCTCACATGTGTCCTACTAGTTTAATTAAACCTAGACTATAATTTTGCATGGATTTAAAATTTCCCCAGTCATAGCAACGCTTTTTTGCAAATCTGACCAATTTCCATAATGTTTTCTATATTTCCTCTTCTTTTTGACTAATTACTCCAACTCAGCTGAATTTGGACCAATCCCCAGACCTCCTTCTAATTTAACTTCCTGTTTAATGACGTCTTTTGAAAACTGAACCTGCAAGAAGAAACAAAGTATGACGCTACACTGTAACATTTGCCTTACTTAAATTTTTTTTTTTTTTTTGCAAAACCCATTTTGAAATGTTCTGTAGGATTTGCTTCTACTGTGTGAACATTTCATGTAAATTGGAAAACCAATATGGAGTTCTGCTTTTTTGCACTTTAAAATCTCCTCAGGTCAGGATTTAATTTGTATTGAGGTACTACTTCAAGAAGGTACTTGAAAATGTTACTTCCGATTTAAATGTTAAAATCCTGTCTTATCTTTGAAAAGCAATTTAATTATTTTTGTAAGATCATATTATGTCAACAGTAACACTTTGCAACTTTGACTGCAACTTTTTTGCCACAAAATTAGTCATTTTAAGCTACAACCACTGTAAAAAAAAAACAACAAAAAAACATTGCAACATCCTGGGTGGACTGATTTATGGCAGCTCTGGCATCCCGTACATTATACCAATAATGTGCGGGATGCCACACCTGCGACACTGTTCCATCCATCCATCCATTTTCTGAACACCCTTGTCCCTCAGTGGGGTCGGGAGGGGTGCTGGTGCCTATCTCCAGCTAACGTTCCGGGTGAGAGGCGGGGTACACCCTGGACAGGTCGCCAGTCTGTCGCAGGGCAACACAGAGACACACAACCATGTGCACACACACACCTAGGGGCAATTTAGACAGACCAATTAACCTAACAGTCATGTTTTTTGGACTGTGGGAGGAAACCGGAGTACCCGCAGAAAACCCACGCATGCACAGGGAGAACATGCAAACTCCATGCAGAAAGACCGGGGCTGGGAATCGAACCCAGAACCTTCTTGCTGCACGGCAACAGCTCTACCAACTGCGCCACTGTGCAGCCCGCGACACTGTTCCAAGAGTTAAAATTAAGAATCAATTTGAGAAATTTGATTCTGCTTGGATATAAAAATTCGCTTGAATGTTCCTTTATATAGGTAGTGTACACTTCGTCCTTGGTAGCGCTGCTTGCACGACCTCTCCACCACCATCACTTTGCTGCCATCGTAGGATGCAGAAGAAAAGCAGGTAAACAACACCGTAGAGATGCAGCGATCATGTTGCAGCAGTAGGAGGAGGAAATATTGGCAAATGGCCCCAGGCTGGATGGTGGGCCTGGCACTCTGTTCCTTTGCAGCACACTTTCTGTTTGGTGTAAATACCAAGTCCGTTCAAGTCAAAGGGATCAAGTCAAAGTGAAGCAATCATCAAGTGGTAAAGTCAAAGTCAAACTGAGAGTGTTTTATGCAGCAAGTCAAGTCTAAAGTCACTAAATGTGTGTCTCCAACCAGACTGGATTCTAAGCCACATGACTCAAAAGAGCATTTTCCTACTTCTCCTCTTATGTTTCTCTTCTCTGTACATTTTGGTTTTGGCTCTGCTCATCTGAAGCTTTTCCCCTTTGGTTTGCACATCCTTCTGTGTAATTTAGTCTCCTTTCCTCTCTCTCCTTCAAACACTCCCACCACAGCTCACCTGGTTTCAGTGTCATTCTCCACCCTTGCCTCAGTATGTCAGATCCCTAGTTTTCATTGTAACTTTCTAGATTCTTCTGTTACACTCCTCTGGGTTAAATGATCTGCTCTCCTCATGTTAAACCTGAAGGGCCTTCTTGTTTAAAGTTTCTAAAGTCTCCACCAGAGACTGTTTCTGCTTTTGGGTCCTCTACCATACAGTCCATGTTAGATCCAATATGGGCCATGTTTCAGCTGTCAGGCAGATGGCCACAACCTTTGACCCCAGAATAATTTTATGGACAGTGAGCTCCTGATTTATTCAACAGCCTCACTAACAGAGTAGTCTCTTCATGTTCCCTAGAATCACTTGTAACCATTGCTATTGCCCCCAAATTTGGGGCCTGTAGGGATGAGGGGCTCCAGGCTCAGTATAAGCAGCCTCTGAAAATTTACAAATAGGCTGATAGTATCCAACATTTAATCTTAATCCTTTGGAGTTTGGTGAAACTACCCATGGATAAAATCTGCCAATCTGCTCTGTCTTGGCACACATCCTGGCTAATGTGTGCTAAGTGTACAAAACAAGGCACAGAATTCTAGTCCCAGGGAAGTTTTGTCTAAAATCTGCCAACCAATTGATGCACAGACCATTGGCTGCATTTCCACTGACCACAGAATTGCTAATTTAAAAAAACCCTCTTGTTTTGGCACTTTCGGATGTACTGAAATTGGATTATCTTGCAAAACTGCAATGAAAACACTTATTTCACATCACACAAGTTGTTGGTCATAGACCAACAACCAGATGTTGCCACTGGCACAGTGATTCTACAACACTGCACATTGGAAAAGGAGACAACAGGACATGGTAGGAGGATTGTGGTGTGGCATGTTTTTCAATGGCTTATCATGCGAACAAGCTAATTCATGTGTGATTTTAATTTCATTTCTTATTTAATGGAAACACTGCAATTGCAAAACTGTCTTTTTTTGACATTAGCAGAATATAGGCAAGATTTTCCATACATTTGTAATGGAAATAGCTAGTGCTACGTCATACCCTCAAGCCTTGAAGTCAACCAACCCTTACCTTAGATTAGTGTGACTTCCTCTTGTTGCAGCTGAAAGGCATGGCAGTGGTGGGTTGACTCCAACCTTCCTCGTTTTCTCAAAACAATTTCCAGGCTGATCAACAGCAACAATAGCCTGTCTGTTACGTTACCACTTTTCAGGACTCTTTTACGTTGGCTGTTTTGTATGAATGTGGGTTTCATTAGTACTTCCTGTGTCTTTGTCTGTTTTGTCTAATTTTGAATGTATGTGTTATTAACATGGAGCACTGTTAAAGAAGATTTTTTTTTGTCTCCTTTGGGTCAGACAATAAAGTATCTAATTGTTGTCTGAGTTCAGTCCGTTTCACAGTTTAACTAGCAGCATTTAGCTGCTTCATATTTACTTTATTCCACCCTGAGGTTCAAAACATTCTGTGCGAGAACAGGGAAATTTGTTCTTTTAGCAATTTCTAGAAAGACCTGAATCTTGTCAGCAGTCACTCTTTCCTGGATCTGTATGATTGGAAAGTTACCCCCGAGAAGTCAGTGTTTATCCAACAGTTCCTGTTTCCATCCCACATCACAGATCCTGAGTGTCATTTGGCTGCAGGCTCCTGAACCATGGAAACAATGAGCATTATCAGCTGGAGGCAGGACAACCTCGCAAAGTCACACATGTGTGTTTGTTTGCGTGTGTGCGTGTGTGTCCTTATTCTCATGCTTGGTTTAGAACATCTACAGTTTGATTGTAGAATCAATTTTTGTTGTCGTTGACACTTGTAAACAGGAAAAGGAACAGGGAATCTGACAACTGTGTTGGAACCTGTCATACACTGAGTGTGGATCCTGCGCAATAAATCCATTAAATTCATTTATGGGTTTTGAGGATTTAATTTTTGAAAAATCTGGATTTTTTTTCTTTACCAATGCTCTCCTTGTGTTCAATAGCTCAGAGGGATGTCAACATGCCCAAGGCTGCCATCTTGTTTGACAAGCGTGGTTTACAGATTCTATTTATTTGGACTTTGAATTCAAGTCAATTCTACGGTGGAATAACATAACCAGGCAAAGCTTTTTTTTTAAATTTCGAAAATACAGTTATAACAGTACAGTTCACTTGTACGACAATGAAGTCATAATAATACAAAAATAAAGTTTTAATATTATGTAATATTTGAAAATTGACTTTTTTAACTTTACATCATGTTTTAATGTTATTCCATCATCAGAAACATACCTGAAGCGTTACCTTGCATGTTGGCGTTCCTTAATCTCCATGGCATCCATTCAGCTGTGCAAAAACACCTGAATGTGGGGCTAATTGACTCCTAAAGGCGGAGTTTCAAAAAGAGCGGAGTTTTTAAAGAGACAGATGTGCAATTTCAAGGCGTTAAATTACAAAATCAAATTTCTTTTAAGTCACATTCGATATGTACAGCATTTTTATAATAACTGAAGGTAACATAGTTGGTAGATTTTGCTGTAAAAAAGCAGTATGTGCCTGGAAGTAGACAGAGGGTCTGCCTGAGGAATAAAACTAGAAATTGGTTTTGCAGGAGAGGAGCCTAATGACTGAAATGCCGGCCTCCAATTTTACATTTAGAACCAGCAGTACATGAAAAGGCATATTTGCAATCTGAGAGCAAAGTTGTCTTAAAATGTTTTCTCCATTATTAAGAAAGATTCCTGTTACCTTTCCTAGACTGATTGACAGCAACCGTTGTTTTACCAGTGTCATTGCTGATCTGTTTCCTGCTTCACAATTTGTTCCAGACCAAGATCATTTGAAACTCTTTTACCTTTTCATTTATAATATTTGCTGGTCAAACTACCCAAAAGTAGGTAGAAAATCATTGCATTATTGATGGAAAGGAATGTAACATTGCATGCAGACAGTAAACATTTCAGGGCAAGGCCAGATTTTAGAGAGGCAGTCGAGCGCAGAGGGGGCTGATTGTTGTGTTGGCCTTGTGAAAGGTCTGTATCTGTCCCTGATTTCATTATCTGACACTGTTCTACACAGGTAATGGCGATAATGTCTCTCCCCACCCACTTTCAGCATCATCGTCACATTCTTCCACTCCTCTACTGATAGTACAGCGAAAGTCAATGAATGTGTCAAATCAATGGAGAAAACAGTCCACTGTGCTTAAACATTAACAACATGCCTAACCCTTCCTGCAAATATACTTGCCGCTTTGAACCACATGAGAGAAACTCTGTTTATAGATGAATGGAAACCAGAAAGCAGAGTAAACGTGTTTAACAGTGAACTCAGTATAAAGAAATCTAATAGTTGTTGCTCAGGGCAATGCTTGAAAAGGTGACACAACTCCTTCATGGGCTGTTTAAAAAAAGGCTACATTTCATTTGTGGGTTAAAACGGGAACCGTCGGCATTGAAATAGGATGTGAGCTGTTGCAAATGAATGGAAGCTCTAGGACAAGGTGTAGCCTGATCCGGGAGCTCTACAATGGCTGGAATGTGTCTCAGCTGCTGAACTGGTCCAGCAGGATTCCAACTGGAAGCACAGAGATGATTCAGGCCAGGCTGTCAGTGCTGTCTGGGAGACAGACATACAGTGAGACAGGGCAAAATGTGGACAAAATGTGGACATGGTCTGATAACAAGGTAGTGAGGATATTGAAATAAACCTCAGACCCTGTTGAGATAAAGTGCCTTGAATAAATATTCATACTGTTCAAAGATTTCCTTGTTAATTATGCTGCATCTATAAACTTGAATGTATTTCACTGGAGATTTCTTCTCTAAACCCACTTCATAACAACTGCAACATGAATGTTTCTCTAACCGAATAAATGGGTTTAGATCATTTAGGAAATAAGGTAAACAAAAATGAGAAATATGATCCAAATGGGAAATAAACATATCTATGTAGCAACGGGAGAGAATAAATTCATTTTCTGCTCTCTTAGAGACTCAAAGTACACAACAACATTTATTTATGGGGTAAAAAGTAAATCTTGCATGATACATCCTTGCTAATAAATGAAATTATCCTTATTTTTTTTTATTTATTTTTTATTTTTTATCAATTCAAACATTTAACAAAAAGCAGAAACACCTGTAATTCTTTTCCACAACACTGTACCTGACTGTGAAAACATATGGACAGGGAAATGAGTGGCATATTGCTTTAAGGAAGGAACATATTTCCAAAGCAAACTGTAGGATTAATTAAATAGCTTAATGAACATATGTTTATATTGAATAGATGGTATTTAAAAAGTTGTGTTTGCTGGTGTGACAAACAAAAATATCCAGGGGTTGGTTATGCCCATATTCCGCATTCCTTTGTAAGGTGTGACACTGACAGGTGTGTCTGACTGTCGTCCAAGTTTTTCTACCTGCAGCAGACACATCCAGTGCTGGAATGACAAGTTTGACACCCATGGAGCTTGAAAAGCCATTGTTTCACAGGGTGGTGCAGTGAAACAAAACAGTGACTGGTGTGGAGTTTTGTGTTTTGCAGTTTCATGACTTGTTCAGGTAGCTCATGTTTTCCCAGTATGTTGCCATGGTATTATTGACATTTTCCAGAAGGAATCCCCATTTTTATTGATCGTTAGGTTAGTGGGAAACAGCTGACACCAAACAAGTGTTTGGATAGTACAATGCAAGACAAATAGCCGACTTTCTGACCCACAACAGTGCAAAGTGCATTCTTTAAATGAATCTGGCATTTCATTTCACTATTATTTTTTGCAGAATCACAGACTATTTATATAATGACAACAGATGGTTTGGGGTTTTACGCTGTTCTTGGCCAAACTCATTTCTACGTTTGCAATGACATCATTGGTGTAAGACAGTAGTAGATCAGTGCAAGGTTATTTTATAAATAACTTTCAAGTTCCCTTGAAAAGTGATTCATTGTGACTAATCACAATACATTTTTAAAACAGATTTGCAATTGATTAGTTCATTTTTTAATCAATCAGTTAACAGCCAAAGTATACATACTGTACACCTACAAGGCAGTGTCTTGTCAAAATAAGTCTTTGACCAACAGATGCTAACCACTTGTTTCTCTACAGTTAGAGCAGGAAAGAGGGCGTATGCAGGCATGGCCTTTAAACAGTAGGTGTGGCCCACCATTCAGGTTTTAAACAAACACATTTCTACTATGAGATATGCATTTGGCATTTGCACACAGACTCATTTGCACTCTCTCTCTCTCTCTCTCTCTCTCTCTCTCTCTCTCTCTCTCTCTCTCTTTCTGTCTCTCTCTCTCTCTCTCACACACACACACACACACACGCACACACACGCACACACACGCACACACACACACACACACACACACACACACACACACACACACACACACACACACACACACATATAAGCAGACATTCCTAAGGGATAACACTCACGTTCACCTTAAAACAATGCCCTGCCCTTCTGCTGCTCTGCATTTTTGACATATTATGCAGGTAACCAGGTAACCCCACCTTGTTACCTGCATACCCACCCCACCTATCAGTTCCTCCTGCAGAGGAGTTTCTGTCCTTAAGTGAGAATGAGCTGGTGACATTCAGAAACCACAGTCATCCACAATGGAATGTTAATCTTCAGCGTTGTTCACTCCTGGATATCTTCATCTGAACACCATGACAAGCCCATATATTAACACAAGCGCTGTACTGACCATACCTTCAAGCATGCTGATATCTTGAATGCATGTGAATTGCTAATTGCCAGTGCTGCAAAAGTTAGATAACACATCTTGCTTGAGTAAAGGCGAAGCAAACATAGATTGTATAAAAGGTGGATTTTAAAATGGCAAGAAAATAACATGGCAATACAGTAAATTATTTAGCTGCAAAAACATCAAATCTTGGTGTGATTTCGAAAATTTCTCTGGCATTGGCTGCTTAACATGCTGGAAGTGGCATATTAATTTAAAAGATGGGATGGCTTATGGAAATGATAATAATAATTTGACAAAAATCAATAGTTCTACCTTTAAAATTGAGCATAGTTGTTGATATGTTCATCAGTGAATGGTAGCTTCACCATTAGCTTCAAATTAGCACTGAAGCTAATTTTTAGCATCATAACACTGGGCTCCAATCGATGGGCAGACTGTGGCAGGCCTTGTTTAAATTTCTTCAGAAATGTTCTAATTTCTTCTATAATCCTGAGCCTTATATTACACTATTAACACTGCAGGGAGAAAAAGATTTTTTCTAACAATGTTTTTGGGTATAAAGTTAATTATGTCCTCCAACTCAGCTGAGGACATGTCCTGCTGGTGGTGACGGCCAAAGGGCAGGCGCAGAGGGAACAGGACTAAGTGATAACACCAAAACTGTATTTGTAAGGGACGGCTTGTTAACTCAAAGGCTCATTATAACAGAATATGAGTCATTCATTCAGCGTGTCAGAATGTCCTTTCCTGAGTCAACTTTAATTTCTTTTCGAAGCTGTCATGACATTTGGAATTTGTCCTTATCTGCTGCGGCAGTGCAGCCCTTCAGGGGAACTTTAAAATCACTCACCTGACACCTTCCGCTGCTCGGGTCTAAATATACAGTATCGCATATCTCTAGAGCAGACAGTGCCTCCATAAAGTATTGAACTTATTAATGTAACATTTTGTTACATTCCATCTGCAGTCTTCAATGGATTTTTATCACAGACCAACACAAAGAAGGACACTGACCCTTTACAGTTTCCAGCAGCTCTCTTTCAGAGTCATTTGTAAGAAATGTTAAAAAGAATACATCAAATTCCTTCCACTTCACAATTTTGCATTATTTTGTATTGGTTTTGGTTGCAATGAATTCCAATAGACCACAGAGGTTTGAGGCTGTAACATGACACAACGTTAAAAACTTTGAGGGAACGAGAAGACTTTTTCAAGGTTTGGTATCTTATTATACAAGGATTTTTTCAATTTAATACCACTTAGTTCAAAATTAGCTATCAATAACACAAAATTAAAGAACAGCACATGCTTGGTTCCTGTACTTAATCTTCATACGAGGATCCAATGACTCTGGATGGAATTCAAAACAGAGTCAAGGTCAAAGTTCTCCCTGTAATTACCCATAAAACATAAAAAAGAAAATGAGTTTTCCTTGGATGGCTTGTAAAATATTACTGTTCCGTGTGCTTTGTCCTGTGAGTGTGTGTGTTTGTATGCGCATATATACACTATATATGAGGACCACTCTCACCACTTTTACCCACAAAGAGAGGTCATCTGTAGAAATCGAGGACTTTCCTCGTCCTCACTTTTTTCAGATCTGTTGAGCTCTACTAGTTTGGTTTAGAGGTGTGGCGTGAATTAAGTTGTGAAAATGTCTGGGTTAGACATAAATCCAGTCACTAAAATGAATGGAAGTCAGCACAGTTTTCAGTTTGGTGTTAGTACAAGGTGTGAGTGTGTGTGTGTGTGTGTGTGTGTGTGTGTGTGTGTGTGCACTTTTATCAACAGCAAACACTAAAGCTCCTAAACCCCTGCAAAGCCCCTCTTGACAGAAAACTGCTGCTCTGTCTGTTGGCTCTGTTAAGCCATGCAGAGCTGTCTCCGGTCTCATCCTGATGTGACTGTTCTTGCTGTTTCCCAAGTTTCACACTTGGCTTCAGATTTTTTGAAGATCTCCTTTCTCCAGTAAATTATCAGTAAGATTATTGGGACACTTTCTGAGTCTGTCCAGAGGAGGGTGCTACAGTACCATCTGCTTCTATGTCTGCGCTCACTTCTACAGGATTGAAGTCAATGAATTTAAACATATTTCACTGAGACTGAAGTTGTACAACTGGGCCTAACCCAGTGTTTCTCAATTATTTTCTGTCATGCCCCCCCCAAGGATCATAATTTTTTTCGTGCCCCCCTGTTCAGTGCCTTTCCCTCCCCAGAATTTAAATACAATTGCAAATCTGTTCATATTTAATAATTTATCATACAAACCACTGGCTCCAACATTGTATGACCTTATTACCTATTATATGAAACGATTGCTTCCACAATTTTTTATTTAACAGAAAGAACCAGTCTTGCTGAGCGGGTCACGTTGCATATCACTCTATCGAAGCTTTTTAATTTAACGTCTTTCTTCCAGCAATATTGCGTCTTTATTCTGCCAATATTTAAATTACTCTGCTGATACAACTGGGTATCAGTATCGACTGAATCTCATCTGTCCGTGTATCAATCATCTCCAAACCTCTTCTTTGTTCTGTCACAATTATCGATTTATTTAATTTT